>NC_056729.1:1555315860-1555375860 GCF_019279795.1 Protopterus annectens | reverse complement strand
AGTTTAGTTCTCACCCAAGGAGCTTTCTATATGGAGTCTATACATTCCTTTTTTTTTGTCTAGGTGAATTTTCACAAAGTGTTGCAGGTTAGTTTTCATCAAGTGCTTCGATTTTCACCCACATCCCAGAGATATGCAGTTGTTGAATTGGCAGCCCATCAGATTGATTGTAGGAGTGTGCACTTGTGTAAGTGAATGAGTAAATGGAGCTCATGATAGACTGGCATCCTACCCAGAATTAGTTTCTCTGCCATACTTTAAGTGTTGACTTAGGCTGTGCCCCATGACACGGAATTGGATGAAGCAGGTATCATCAGTATGAATTAATGAGTTTTTAAAAATGTAGCAGGTTTTGTCTAGCAAAGTAATTGTGTTAGAATGACCTGTATAATATCACAATTTTTTTGTTGGAACGTTTTTGTATGTTTGAAACTGAAGAAAATGAATGGTGGAGAGAGCAAGCAAAGAAGTGGATTCAGACCAACAATAAAACTAATATAAATGCCACATAAGACAAGAAAGATCATCATTGCATATAATATTTTTGTATTAGTTGGATTTTTGCATAAGTACCCAGTACCTTCAAAGTCTGTCTTTGACCTTTCATATTGCCTTTAATTCATATTCTAAACCAAGGAAGAGTGCCAAGGCTTCACTGTTCCTTCTTTCCATTCTAAGAATAGGTACACAGTAATTGTGAGCTTCTGTGCTGCTATTTTTAGGCCTGTCTGTGAGACCATGCAATGCAGGGAGCCTGTCTGTGAGACCATGCAGTCAGGGGACTTTTAATCTAGATAGATGCACAGGTTTCATAGCCATGGGCAGTGGCTGCCGATCTTGTTCAAGTATTTTGCTAACATTCACATATGCATTGCAGTAAATAATTGCTAAGTGCCACAATGCATTCACCCCTTTTGTTCATTATATATTTAGGCACTTTCTTAATAAAACACTTTGTAAACTTTTAGTAAGCCATGGCCCAGATGAATTTACTCAATCCCTTGTTAATATACCTGTTTGGTATCTACTTCTCTGACGTACAGGCTAACACAAAAGACCTATGGCTAATGAAGTTTGCAGTTGACCACAAACTAGGAGCCATAGTCGAGTCCTCAAATGATGTGGACATCCTACAGAAGGGCCTCACTGAGACAGATGCCTGGTGTCAGAGGCAAGGCCTCAAGCTCAGTGCCAAAAAGTGCATTGTCTTCCCCTTTGGTAAAAACTCTGTTCCCATGAACTACCACATAAACGGCAGTCTGCTTAATGCCAAATGTGTGATAAAAGACCTTGGGACCCAGGTGGACAGTAGTCGCCCCTTTGATAATCACATCGCCACAGTAGTCAGGAAATCCTTCTATGTGGCACACCTCATCACAAAAGGGTTCTCATCCAGGAAAAAAGAGGTAATTGTTCCCCCTCTACTCAGCACTCTTTAGACCCATTATAGAGTACAACTCCCCCTTTGGAATGTACCTCACAAGACATCTGCAGCAGCTGGAAAGGCCACAGAAGTACCTCACAAAGAGGATTACTGGCCTCAAACAGATGCCCTACACTGACTGTCTCAAAAACTCCAGCTTTACTCTGTAGCATATTGCCTACTCTGAGGAGATCTCTGCTTAACATATAAAGCTATGGTAAACCCAGATCTGTTGGACATGCTACACCTAAGGAAATCCCAATCTCTCCGAGCTACACGCCCTAGGGACCTAAACCTTGTCACCACAATAAACAGGACATGCTGGAGAGATCGATTCCTGTCCCAGAGACTTCCCATACTCTGGAACAAGCTACCCATCTACATCAAGCAAAGTTCCTCATTAGCACTCTTCAAGAAAAATATTGATGAATGGATGGGAAATAGGAAATACACCTCGGAGATCACTTCTGTGCCTCTGCTCAACAGGAAATTAAATTTCTTGGGTGGCATAAGCCAGGGAACCTTGTTGGCTAGGCTTACTTAGGCCCTTGGGCCGCTAGCCTAGTACCTACTTATGAACCTATATAGGGATAGCAATCGATGTGTCCATATATATTAATGGATTCATCCCTGCTCTGTCCCTACAGTGATTTTACTGAGGGTGAATTTGATTGGAAGTATAGGTGACATCTGCATACTACTTTATGGAGTGTTTTAAGAAAAATAATGAGACACTGATATTGGGGAGGCAAAATATTTTATGGGACTGCATGCACTCAATACTGTGGTGCAAAATGAAAGTAAGTAAGAAAACATTGGCAAAACAGTTTAAGTAGATATGATGTTTAGTTGCTTTAATACTCCATTGCAAACGGTTTGAGAGTTGATTTAAGGTGTATGGAGACTGTGGAGCAGGTTGCCTTAGTCTGTGGGGCCGCTGATCTCTGTTGAGATGATCTCTTCTGAGGCACAATCTGGGCATCTTCTGTCACTTCCCCAAGGGGAAATATGAAACGTACTTTTGGATGACAGCCATTCACCAATGGCCTTGCGGATTATCATAAATAAAAAACATCCCTCAAGAGACGTAGTCTCTTGAGTGACAAGAATAGGTTGCAGTTGTGCATTGGAATCAGTTCCCTCTGATCACACTGCTTTAAAAAATTCTTACTTTGTGTGTGTGTGTGTGTGTGTGTGTGTGTGTGTGTGTGTGTGTGTGTATAAAATAAGCATCAAATGTTAACTCACAAGAAATGTATGTTATTAAAACAAGGACTTCAAAAAAGGACAAAATTAGCAAGGACTTCATTAGACACCTTACAACTGCTAACACGCTGTTTGAATTAAACTCACGTGCTCTTTTTCTACTAGATCAGTCAGAACAAAGTAAACTGACAATAAGCGTGTGAAACACAAACAAAATCAGAATAGAAGCTCATAAACAATGTTAAATGTTTCATGAATGCTGTAATGTAACAGACCTCTTTTTACTAATATCCTTAAGTCAGTCTTTTCATCACCCTTGGTTTAAGAAGGTTTAATGCAAAGCAATGAAACCTGGGTATTGAAGGTTTCTAGCAGAAGCTGCCAGAATAATTCTATATTATCCAATTTTCCTTTTAAATCTTCCCTCATATGTCTTGTGTCAGCTTTTCTAAGACAAAAAATCTAACACTTTTTAAATGCACCACAGTGCAGAGGATGTTAGAACAGTGCATTATATCCCATTTTTTGTTTGTTAGCATGGCCACGGTGGTGCAGCGGTTAGCGTTGCCGCCTCACAGCAAGAGATTCTCCGGTTCGATTCAACTCTGGGGTGCCTTCTGTGCAGAGTCTGCATGTCCTCCCTGTGGTTGCGTGAGTTTCCTCCGGGTGCTCCGGTTTCCTCCCACATCCCAAAGACATGCAGTAGGTGGATTGGACACTCTAAATTGGCCCTAGGTGTGAGTGTGTGCGTGTGTGTGCCTCCTGTGGAAGGTTGGGCACCGGGCTGGCAACTCGATACCGTAAAACTCCACTGCCAATCATGAGCGGACAGATGATCCGCTGTGGCGACCCCTAACCGGGAAAAGCCGAAAGAAGAAGAGCACATAGATGGTTTGCTACTTGAAGTCTTATGGTGCTACTTCCAATGTAAAACGATTGACATATTTCTGTCTTTATCTAACATTACCGCTGAACAAAACACTCACACACATGCTTCACATACACCATCACACACACAAGTAACATAAATCTATCCTCTTACCTAGCCCTTGCCCTAACCCTAACCAGGAAGCTCGTGTGCAAACACTCACACCCTTTAAGAAACATGAACACACAAAACGCTACATCTGTCCCCTTTTCCAGCCACAAACAAACCCTCTTACCATAACCGCCAGCCATCTCACACAGCAAAGGGACAGTTGATGCTCCCACTTTAAAAATCGCTTGCAGTGTATATTACAGTAACTGTAAGCCATCCACTTGATGTCTTTACTTTTGAAATTTCTTGCAATCATCAAACATATTTTAATATTGATGCAGTAAACTCTAACAAAACATGCATTTCATGGAGTTTGCTGTAACAATACTGTGTATGTGTGTGTGCGTGTGTACATATGTATATACACATGTGTATATATATATATATATATATATATGTATACACACACACACACACACACACACACCTGTTTATATACCTACAGGCACACACAAGCAGAACAGACATGCACATATATGTGGATACAGTTCCTTTTGTCGACAACTGCTTTCACCAAATGCAGATTTTACTGCACAATTCCTCGACTGCTGCTTTGATTATATCATGCTGTAGTCGACTTGTAGCAGAACAGTAAGTGTTTCACTTTGATTTTGATTGTGCAATGCTGGAGTTAGCATTTAAGGTGTGGGATTGTGATGATGAAGTCCTTGTGTTGAGGATGTGCGGCCTCCATGTAATAGTAAGCTTGCAAGGTTTTATTTGTTGTGATGTTATTGTGATTCACTGTATGTGAGACTGCAAAAGAATAGTGTGCAGGTTTCTTTTGAGAGAGTGTGTTTTGGATCAGTAATGTGTTTGCAGTGTAGATAGTATTACCGCTTTTGTGGGGTCGGTGCATGTACAATTGCAGAAGGAAAGTTTGATCCCAAATGGAAAGAATTGGGTTTCCCTTTGCGATCAGTTAATTTGCAGTATTAGAGATTTTTGACGGTTAGCGTCTTGAATTAACATTTTTGATGCTTTGATGTTCAGTTTAGTGCATCGTTGATATTAGTGAATGAATTCATATATAATGTTATATATAGGTGCATTTATATATGTTTGTATGTATATATATATATATATATATATATATATATATATTTATTTATGGGTCGTCTTCTCTTCTTCGAAATTAGAATTTATCAAAGAACAGAGGTAGTACGAACCCAATTTTGCGAAAGTGCATGTAAGTGAAAATGCACTATCATGAATCACACTTCACCGATGCACGGTACAGTGGGGATAAGGGAATATACCCCTTTCCCCACTGTAGTGCAATCTCAGAGTTAGTATATTTAAGTAGCAGGGGTGTGGGGGTGCAGGGGGGGCTTGCCCCCTGCAAAAATGTGTTTGTAGTGTGCTATACCTGGTGTTTGGTGCTTCTGTGAAATGTGATTCGCAAAAGTGCATTTTCACTTAAATGCACTTTCGCAGAATTGGGTTTGTACTTCTGTCCTTCGATGAATTGTAATTTCGATGATTAGAAGTAGATATATATATATATATATATATATACATATATCTATATATATATATATATATATATATATATATATATATATATACACGTTTATATGCATTTATGTGTATGTGTGCATAAAATATTGCATATGTCATAGTATCATAGGAAGTTACTAGGCTATTGACCCTGAGGCCCTTATAAGCCTAGCCAAGAGTTTAGCCCTTGTTTAAATAAGTCGGCACCTGATGCCCCTGCCCAGCAGGGACACATGTGGAATCCCAGTGATGTAGTTTCTGTTTTCCATCCATTTATCTAGGTTGTGCTTAAAAAGGGGTAAAGATGTACTCTGCTTGATGTGGACAGGGGGTCTGTTCCACAGATGGGGGGAGTCTTTGGGACACAAATCTGTCCCACCAACAAGTCCTGTTGAAGTCACAGACCAGGTTGAGGCCACGTGTGCAGGTTACTCGAGTGGAGCTTGACTTGCAGATATGCGGCAGTCCTATCGAGGGGTTCGAGATCGCCTTGTATGCTAGACAGAGGTCACCTCTGAGGAGTCTGTATGAATCTGAGTAGAGGGATAGGGCTTTTAGCCCATCTGTGTATGGTAGATTTTTGAGGCCCTGGATTTTCCTGGCGAGGAACCTTTGTGGTCTCTCCCGCTGCTGCATGTGCTTTGCAAGATACATGCCGAACAGGGTGTTGTACTCAGTAATGGGTCATATAAGGGAAGAATACAGGGATGTTATGACCTCCTTTTCCCTGGATGAGATACCTTTACTTATGAGGTGGGTCATGTTAGAAAGCTCTCCATACAGTGGAAGCAACATGGTGGTCAAAAGTCAGGTTGCTATCAACCTGGGTGCCCAAATCCCTCACGACTGATTGTGTGTTTAGGACGTTGTTTTAATGTGATAATTTGTGGGGACATCACTCTCCCCAAAGGGGATGATGATACATTTTTTGGTATTCAGCTTGAGGCCATGTTTCTGGCACCAGTCATTTGTTTGGGTAAGACCCTCTTGGAGGATGTCCACATCATTAGGGGAATTTATGACAGCGCCCAGCTTGCAGTCATCTGTAAACCTGGTCAGCCATAGCCCATTGGTTTTAGCCTGCACCTCAGAAAAGTATACCCCAAATAACAGAGGCCCCAAGACCGAACCCTGGAGTATGCCGCTTGTTGTGGGTCTACTGCTTGAGGTGGCTTCCCCTATTTTGGCTAAGTGGGTTCTATTATTGAGCCAGTTAACTACCCATCTGGCAACATACAGATTGATGCCTAGTTGAGAGAGTTTATCTATTATGCCCGAGTGGGGAATAGTGTCAAAGGCTTTGGCCAGGTCAGGGTAGGCAGTGTGCACCGTCTTCCCCTCTTCCATGGCTTTGGTGACTGTCTCAAAGAAGTCGACCAAATTTAACAGATACGACCTCCCCTTGACGAAGCCAAACTGTGTGGGATCGAACGTTTGAAGGTTGCCAATGTCCTTGATAATGAGGTCCATAATAATCTATTCCATGGCCTTGCAGATCAGGCTAGTTAGGCTGATGGGTTTATAATTTCCTGGATCGGTGGACGCTCCACCTTTGGGCAAAGGTATGACAGTGGCTGCCCTCCACTCAGCTGGGACAAAACCAGTACTAAGGTTTTGGTTGAATAGGGCACCTAATGGTGCTGCAAGTTCCTGCCTGAGTTCATGTAGGATGCAGCCTGGTATGTTATCGGGTCCCATGGAGACTGTATTTTTTCCCTTTGAGCAAGCAGTGATGACCTGTCCCCTAGATATAAGGGGAAGGGGGCAGGTACTGGGAATGTCCTAATTTACTGATGAGGGAGACAGAGGAGTGACATTTTCACTGAATTTGTCAGCCAGCAAGTTTGCTATATCTACGACATTTGTATATGTGGTGTCCTTGACCACCAGTTCTGAACAGACCTGGGTGCTTCCATTGAGATTGCGGGCATATTTGAAGAAGGCTTTATGATTGTCTCTAGTAGATGTGGCCAATTTCGATTTGAAGTTTGCTTTGGAAGTTTTCACTAGTGCTCTTATTTGCTTGTTCAGGCTAGGGATAGAGAGATTGCTTCCAGTTGAGCACCTGTTCCTTCTTGGTCCTGGACAGCAATTTTTCCTTTTGTTATAGAATTTATTTAATACAGATGTCCACCAGACAGGTTTACTCATCCTTGCAGAGGATGATTTAGTCCTGTCGGGTATTCCTGATTCCATGCATCTATATAAATGCTCATATAGTGCTTTGGTATAGATTTGGGTACTGGTGCCAGTTCCTAGAGAGGGGGAGGGGCTGTGAAGCTGTTTTTACCATTCCTCAGGAGGCTGTAATCAGCTTTGGAGAAGTTTTTTTGTTTGACCCTAGCTAGAGGGGTCGGGGGAGATGGTGACTTTGAATGTGACCGCTTTATGGTCGGATCTTACCAGGGAGGATGATACTGTAGGGATGCTGCAGTGGTTACTCATGTTGGTTAATACGAAGTCCAAGACATTATCACCTCTTGTGGGGGAATTGACTAGCTATTCCAAAGCATTTACAATGACAAAATCGAGGACTTTCTGGGAATTTGTGTTCTGGCATGAGTAGTTCTTCCAGTCTGTGTTTGTGTAGTTGAAGTCACCCAGGATCAGGGTAAAGGGCTGAATCTTGATAGATTCGAATAGGTCCAGATGGGCAGATTGGGCATCTTGAGTCAGATTTGGGGGCTGGTAGCTAGCTATGATTTGTATAGGGGTCTTGTCAGTTTTTAACTGCATCTGGAGTGTCTCCTGTTTTTCATACTGTTTGACCAGCCTGGAGGTGTGTATGTCTTTAATATATATTGAAACTCCACTTCCTTTGGCTTTACTGCCCACTGTTTGGGGTCTGAATGTATGATAGGATGAGTAACCAGGTAAGGCTGGGGTGCTCTCCACAGCTTTGAACCAGGTTTCTGTGACTGCGCAGATGTCAGTATTTTCCAGGGTTAAGAATGCTTGCAATGAGTGCAGTTTCATGTTTAGATTTCTAGTGTTTAGCAGCATGACCTTTCATTTGCATTTTGTTGAAATTTTTATGTTGGTAGTTTTACCCACTTCACTTTTCCTAAAAAAAGTTATTATGGGGTGGGCAAGAGACTTTGCCAGAAGCCTTAAGCCCAAGTGAGACAGATGCAGGCCATCTCTTGTAAAGCGTCGTGGTCTGTGGTCAGAAAAGCCTTTTACTTGGTTCATCTCATAAGTAAAGGGATTGCATCCAGAAAAAAGGAGCTTATTACCTCTCTGTACTCCTCCCTCATTAGACCTATAATTGAGTATAACACCCCATTTGTTATGTACCTGTCCAAAGACCTGCATTAACTGGAAAGGCCAGAGAAATACCTCACAAAGAGAATTCATGGCCTCCAACACCTGTCCTGTGTGGACATGCTGAAATCACTCTACTCAGTATCATACAGATTGCTCAGAGGTGACCTGTATCTCGCCTAGAAGGGAATATCGGACCCTGCCCTACTAGAGATGCACTATATCCGTAAGTCCAACTCCTCATGTATTACACTCTCAATAGGCCTAAATCTAATATGCAACATCAACAAAACCTGCTGGAGAGACAGGTCTGTCTCCCAGAGGCTGCCCTGTCTTTGGAATAGGCTTCCCATATATGGCAAACAGAGTACCTCGTTGACCCTCTTCAGGCGCAACCTTGATGAGTGGATAGGAAACCACAAATTTGTCCCAGGGGTTCCACCTATGGCCCTCATTCACAGGGGGATGACAGGTGCTGACTGGGGTTTATTTTTTGGGGATAATCTCTTGGCTAGGCTTTGTGAGGGCCCCAGGGCCATTAGCCTAGTAGCCTCCTATGATCTTCCCAGGCTGTCAGGTACCGGATCCCCCTGGAATGACACCAGAAACTAAACCGATGTTAAAGTCAATCATTTTTTGTTTGTATGGAGACATCATTCTGGGTGACGGTAGAATGCTACTTAAGGCTAGGGACATGTCCGCCTGGGACACATATCCAGCAAATTCAATTATGTCTCTCTTCATGTAGTCCAGGGGAGGTACGTCTCAAGTCATTCACGCCAATATGGACTGTGGCAGAGTCATAACAGTACCTGTCATTGAGAGACTTGAGTGCGTATGTGATATGGCAGATTCTGGCCCCTGATAGACAACTAACCATGACTTTCCCTTATCCAGTCTGGTGAGAAGCATGTTTGTGTGTCTCACAATGGAGTCTCCTATGACTAATATGTTGGGTTTATGGTTTAGCCTTAGTGGCTGTGAAACACAGGTGCGTGAACTATGCGTGGTATGTGGTGTGGAGGACTGTGGATATCACATGCGTTTTTGCCTCGGAGGTCTCCTTTGTTTGGATATATTTTTGTTGAGGACCTCTGCATATGTGGGTATGTGTTGTGCAGGTGTGGGTGACAAAAGTCTCAGTGCCAGATATACTGGCTTGTGAGGGAGAGAGCATAGAATCCTAATGTAATTGCATCTCTCACAAATTGTGTTCCTAGGTGGTAGTAGTAGATGGTTGTCTGTGTACATGAGGCAGTTGCTACACTGTCTCAGGATGCCCTTATCAACCAGAGCGTCAGGAGAAACTGTAGGAAATTGTCCATCCATATTTGTCAGAATCTGAGGGAGAAAGCCCAGGGAGAGCTAAGGGGTAGGCTGAATGCCCAAGTTCTTAAGCCAGAACTAAGAGGCTTAGAATAACACTTACAATTTAAACAGACTATAAACAAGCATTAATAAATGCAACAGAAAAGATGCAATTGAACGCTTTAGAGAACAAGCAGTAGCACGTAGCAGAAAAAACAAGATGAAGTAATAGAATAGGAGGAGGAAGCACAAATACAGTAAAAGCAGCTGAATAAAGTTTTTTTTTTTTTCCATTAAGGAACACAACTTAATGAGATCAAGATCTTTATTCTGGCAAGACACAGCAATGATCTTTAGTGGGATTTGAACCTGTGCCTTCTATTTCTGATATTCATGTGAGCCCCCCCAACCACAAAAAAAGTCATAGGAAGCTGAGTGAGTGCTATTTGATTTGACTCAGCTGCTTCTGTGACCATCAGTGGATGAAGGCAGGTTGACTTGAAGCAGCTGTTGTATGCTTGAATACAATTAATCTAATCATAATGCTCACTGACAGAAAATGTACCAGCACTACCCACATTTTCGATAACTATAATAATATCATTCTTTTAAACAACTGAGATTTTTATTAGCATTTTATTGTCAACGTCAGCTGCACGTGTGCCCCCTCATCAGGCCTCATGCTGCCTCTTGGCTCCTTTAGTCCCCAGATGTTCCTACAGCTGTTACTCCTTGGCCTCTCTACCAGTGATTGTGATTAGGAGATGGACATAGTTTGGCTGTATGGCTGAGGGATCGTGTCTGCAGATGGTTTTGCTGTTCTAGTCAAGGATATTTTTCCACATATCATTGGCCCTTCTCACCTGTTTCATGTCAGGCTAATGCTTTACATGGTTTGTTATGATGTACGCCCTTCACTTTACATCAGTGCACCATGCTTTGTCACTGTATTACCTGAACTTGTATCTTTATAGTTCTTGATTATTCTTGGAAGAATCAGGAGCAGTTTTCCAGCCATGGTCACCAGTGACTCTGGCTGTTTCATAAGCAGAAATTAGATCAGCGTCATAGTTTGTTTACTTATTTACTAGTGGTGGCATCCTAGTGGTTCTTTGAAAATGCAAAATTGTGATCTTGTATTGCTTACAAACTATGACAGTAGTGCTGCTGTTGGCTCCCTTTGTAATGTGCAGTTTGCACACATATGCGGAAATGTAAGTTTGCCATCCATTGCCAGTTTCTTTGCTTTGTTTTGCTTAAGAAATGCAAGTTTGAAAACATTGCTGTGAATTACAGACCAAGAATGGAAGTGTGAACTGCTTTACTTACAACTTTTTGTCATTTTTTTGTTGAGCTTTTTCTCTTTGGTTGCTCTACCCTGTTGCATCCTGGGGTTTCCCGTTGTACTGAATGCAGTGCTTGTTTCTGGGAAGAAGTGATCTCCTGGTGGAATTAGGAGGGGGTTGGATACTGGGGGATGGACATATCCTGTTTTATATGTGAAGGAGACTGAGCCAGAAAAAGGAAAAAAAGAGGAAAGGCGTGGGGAGTACATTTAAAACAAAACCATCAGTCTTATTTTAGCTCAGCAGAGCAGATGTTGGTATTGTGTGGCGATACCTTGAAGTATCCAAGGCTTGCTGGCCTTTTTTTTTTTTTTTTTTTTCAGAGCTGAAAGATGTGTTTTCTCAGCCGCAAGCAGCCATGCACAGCCTTCTTCCCCAAATTTCTAAATGTAACTTTTAAGTGATGGTGTTGGATTTTAACAAGAGTGTTCGATGTTTCCATGTAAAAGTAAAAATAACTATGAGAATATAATTGACTGGTTTGAAGTAGGGTTGTATTAGAACATTGAAAATTAATTTTTTAAACAGGAGTCTAGCATTAAAAGATTGTTTATCCTTAAGGGGTTTTATAATAAAAATGGATCTGTTGTATTATGGGTTGCTGCAGTGAGTTTTAAGTGAAGCAAATTCACAATCTAGCTGCTAGAGCCATTTTGTAGATTTCAGCACTGAGCTTTCCTCTTGTGCTCCTATATTAAGTAAGTTTTGGATATTTATTTCTGATGAGGAAAGTGCTGCACTTTAGGCAGTAAATGTGGAGAAGAGTTTCCATTTAAACTGGAAATTGTACTGAACTGACCCACTGCTTTTTCAAATGAACTGCCAGCAAGGTCAAATTAAGAAGCAGCTTTGTGAGAGTAGAAGAAATGGGTCCTTGGGGAAGTAATGACAAACAAGTTCACAGGGCTAATTTAGTGTGAGAGTCTGTGATTGTAGCAAGACTTCTGTTCTCTTTTTAGAGCATTGATTCTGTGTATGGACTGAAATATCTTAATTGCAGTGAAGTGATATGTTGAGGCAGAGTGAAGGGTTTCACATGGACGGTACATGTAGATGGGTATAGACTTTATGGAAGATTGCATCATGGTGTTTGTACTTGGATCAGTACAGCTATACCACAAGTGGAGAGGTGTTCAGCTTTACATATTGTAAACAGTAAAGAATTTGTTTCAGGCAGATCTGCATCTCTCTGACATACTGTTCATCCCCACATGACGCCTGTTAGAAAGTGTGTAGACTAAAACGTTTGCGTTTCCAATGGCGTCAGGGGATTTGGTAGTGATACCAGTCTGGCAAACTGATCAAAAAAGGAAGGTTCCTTTCTCATTTCATTTGTTATTGTTTCTTCCCGGTGCACAAAATATACTGGTTTTGTCAGTGTTTCACAACAGTGCAGTGGGCTCTGTCACATTTCAAGCTGTGTAGATGTTTGTTGACATAAAGTCCATCCTTCTGGGTGTGCCAGTTATCAGTTTGTGTTCTTGTGGTATATTTGTTGCAGAAGGAAGTCTGTAAACTGTCCCCTACCTATTGTCTGTAAAACTGTCACCTACCTTCTCCTATAAGCTGCTACATCTGGCACCGTTTTGGTTTATTCAGCGATCACCAAGGCCAGTGTGCAGTGCCTGCTCTGTACCACACAGTTATGTCCCTACTCATAATATGATCTGCTATCATTGTTGAGCCTCTTCTGTGTTTGCAAGACTTACAATAAGGGTTTCTTCCCAAATGATGCCGATATGTTTCACGTCATCTCCTTTATCCTCCCATATGAGGGAAACTGCCACCCAGCCCCTCCAAGTGCTATTGGTTCATTCCTGTGCTCAGCACTTTCATTTTTCTTTCCTTGATCTGCCCTGCTAGCAAACAAGCCCATTCCTAAAACAGTAAAGTCAGTGTCACAGATAACTGTATTTCTGTGGTTTTTTCAAGCTGTTTTGTTCTGCTGGAAATTTTTTTTTTTTTTTTTTTTTTTTTTTTTTTTTAGTAGTTCTTTTTTTCATTTGCTGGCCATCAGTGACCATTTTGTTTCTTAATTCAATCTATTCCTGCAAGCAAGCCAGAGGCAGCCTGATGGAGGTGTGCGCGCTGGAGTGGAGTAGTGAGTCACCATTTCTCTGACTGACATTGATTCAGGTAGGTGCCCCACCGGCTTTGTAGGTGGATCTCTATCTCTTTACCAGGGATTTAGAGGCAGGGCAGATGCTTGGTGGCCTATGCCCCAGCCATTCCCCTTGAGCGGTGACTCCCTTACTTTTGTCATTCGTTTCCATTCTTCTCTTTTTCCTACCAGTTTTTCCAGTGCCAAGGTGACTGAGTGAACCTGGGTTATCAAAGTCATAGTGAGGGCTCTGTCCTTCTACATGACAGAGCCAACCTTTGTTTCACAGAAAGCTGATGTATCGAACATCCTGCCTGAAAAAGTGCCTGACAAGTTTAATGCATGGAGAGACAGCAGGTAATGAAGGAGAGTGGAATCTTTTGGTTAAGTGACCTCTATCCACTAGTCAGTGAAAATGAGTCTGCTTGGTGCATGAAGTAGTCCTTAACCTCCTTACGGAATTGAGAACTCATTGGCCCCTTCTGCAAGTTCTGCATACGTTTGAGTGTGTTGGGGGGGGGGGGCTTTCCTCCTCACTAGCATAGACAGACTTTGCCTTGTTTCATTTTCTCCAGTTTACTTAATGATGAGCATATTTTATTCTACACAGTTTACTGTAACCATTGGATTAAACCATGAAACAGTACGTTGGATGCCACTTTGCGCTGACAAATTTGATAATTTCGTTGTGTAGTCTCTGGAGTGCACATGCTGATTCCTGTGCCCATACGTTGGGGGCTCATTTCTTTTCAGTATTTTGTCTATTTGTTGAGGGGTTAGGGTGCATCTCTTACTGGCTTAGAACGACTGTTTTGCTCCATTTTCTAGTATTGTCTTTTCAATCTCATATTTCCTTTCTGTACCTCAGGGTGGCTTATATCTCAACCAGTGTTATTTTAATTGCATTGCAGCTTTACTGCTATGCAAATGTAGTCGATTAAGAGAGGGGTTTTTAATTAGCAGTTTAAGTTCATGTGCGAAGTGCCTCGTCTTAATTACTTGGCACTTTCATTGCTAATTTGTTAAGCTTTTTCTGCCGAACCATCAAAACTGTGATTTTTCTTTCTTTCTTTTTAGCATCTCCATCCCCTAGTACTTCTAGGTCAGCTGACAACAGTTTCTATTGTGGATTCATCTGAGAGACAGAAGGACTTGGCAGTCTGATTAAATCTGGTCCTTTTTTATTTTAGAGAATATCACCTGTAGCTGTATTAGATGTTGTAATGCTTTTTTTTCTCTTTACATTAGAATGCTAGTGTCATAAAATTTGACAGAGAAGTTGGTATGGATGTGGAACTTAAAGTGATTTGCCCGTGAATATAAACTTACCTGTGCACCACTGTATGCGATCTAGTGTTTCTCCCATTAGCTACCACTTTTGCCTGGTCAGCATTAAAAAAAAAAAAAAAACTTTTAAAAATGACAGTTCTAGCACACTGATGCTGCTGAGTGTAAACAATTAATTTTAACCTCTGTGGCATCAGCACAGGTAAAGCGTGACGAATGGCCATGGACTTTATTGGTTACAGCACTGAACATGCGCAATGATGCGTCCATTAAATACTGTGGACGCACATCACGCTAGTTCCAAGGTGGCGTCACATTAGGGTAGACTAAATTTATTTTGACTGTGATTTTAAAAAAAAGCTTACAAAGCTTTTTATTAAAATGCGGTCCATAACTGTAAAGTGTAACAGAGCATAAAATATTCTGCAGCCCTTAATTTCTCATATTCCACAAAGTAGATTGGAATGTCATCAAACACTTTAATGCCAAATTTCCATGAAGCTGCATATCCAAACTCTGCATTTACTATTGTTGGCCATTCATATTTCTGAGAGGTTTTATGTTTCTAATACTGAACAAAAACAGAATGCCATGCCGGGGTAGATTTCATGGGTTCTCCCCAGGTCCCCCTGTAAAAAGACAAAGTGAGGGCTGTAGTCATGGAACACTGCGTATTGTTTTCCTTCTTTTAAGTGGGGTTGGGCTTCTCATTCTAGGAAACAGGATGGTTGTATAACACTGAGAGGATTTAATTTGTATAGTGGGAGTTGGACCTTGGTCTGTGAGGTGCTTTATAACGTGGCATGTTATAGAGTTGAAATGGCTTTGCAAGAATTACATCCCTGCAGATGTGTGACATTTGAAGTAAATTACTTCTTGTTGTAAAATACAAAAAAGTATATTTTAAATTTCAGCCTATCAAAGTTACAACTGTAAGAATTTAGTGGTTGCTGGCATTGAGCTTTATATTGTCTTGTTTTTGTTTTGACTAAGAATGACAGCTCATTGGGTAAGACTTGTTTATAATTTGATATGTGCTGAGAATCCACAGTTCTATGTGTATGTTCCCAACCTCACAAAAAAAAAAAAGTGGTGATGGTGGGGATGGGGTGGGGTGGGGGTGGGGGTGGGGGGGGGCAGTTGGCAGTTGATTTCAATTCCTGTGTGCGCTGTGCCCTCTGTTCTGATTTTAAACATTTATTCCATTGAATTGGACAGTATTGTGTTGATGTGGTGGGTATGTCACATGATCTAGCCCAGATACATCACTCTGTCAGATCTTATTTCCCTCTGGGAGTATGGGAAGATTGATGTTTTTGCCTCCTCCTGTTTGCCAGGGCGTCTGCTGTCAGTTACTGCATCTCTGGTTGGGAATTAAGAGTTTCAGGCATTCATATTTTAATCACAGCTTTCTCTTGCTTTTTGGTCCCCAGGTACACAGACACACACACACACACACACACACACACACACACACACACACACACACACACACACACACACACACACAGTTCCTTAATTTAGCATGCATATTAGAGATATGTTTTGATGAGAGTGACCGGTTGTTGTTTGGAATATGGACTGAGCATTGTTGGATTTACTGATGTGTGAGACGTAAGGAATGAGTGTTACAGCTGATGCCGCTTTACACTGTGGTGGGCTGTGCATGTTTCAGGTAGACTCAGGGAGATTATGGGGTTAAATAAGCACAAAAGAGGAAAGAGGTGTGTAGTCAAAAATCTTTAAATGTGTTTTGTAGCCTTAAATATTTAAAAGAACAAGAAAAGAAAGAGGAAGTGTTATGTAACTTTCCATTTCAGAAGCTTCTTGACAGGTTGCTCTTAGCTTGTGGCTGACCAACTACAGCTGAGTGCATCATTGCTTGTTAGCAGTGCTGTCTGTCACACAGCTGCACCTGTGTGGTTTCTGTACTCAGTCTTATCGCAGGTGGAAAGGTTAATGGAGAGAGAAAGAAAGAAAGAAAGAGAGGTGGAGACTAGCAGCATTTCATCCTACGTTACAACAAGGTGCATAACAAGGTGGATGGGATGTCAGTGACTCAGGGAGGTAATTTGAGAATCATATTGACGGATTTTGGAGTTTTTCCAGGTTATAACCACAATTTTTTTTCTAGAGATTTTGCTGTTGCCTTTTTTTTTTGTTGTTGTTGTTGAATGTAATTCTTAAAACTTTTTCTTTTAAATGATGAGGAATCTAATTTTGATTCTCATATTTTTACAGTTTAGCAATGTGTGAAGCAGATGCCAAAGAAGTGAAGTCAGAGTCTTCAAAATAAGTTTTTTTTGTTTTGCTTTTATAACAGCTAAACCGAGTTTTCTTCCTTGTAATATTGTTCTGCTGATGTTATTAACTTCAGCACTGTTCTAACCCCTCCCCAAGCTATTTGCCAATGTTAGAAACCACTAGAGGACAAAGTTGTGAGACTTTCAAGTCAGGATAATTACTTATGTTTTCAGGAGCAGCTCAGAACAAATTGGGGCAGTTAAAAAAGACGTGATATATAACCAGGGTTGCCAGATTTCTAAAGGGACAGGTAGGGACCAAAAAAAAAAAAACTTTAATGCGGAACATCAGGTAGTCTGCATTAAACAGAAGTAGCTCCGTTTTGCGATTTATGATTGGCCTGTATGCCAGTATACAAGACAGTCAAAAAATCGCAGTGGAACTTCTCCTGTTTATTGCGGAACATCAAGGAGTTCTGCATTAAACAGAAGTGGCTCCGCTTTGCGATTTTTTGATTGTCTTGTATACCGGCATACGGGCCAGTAAAAAAAATTAAGTGGAGGCTGTTTCACTGGGATTTTAACCGACAGTGCGGGACTTGGGATTGGGCTGCCGATCCTGGGACAATCCCAGTTAAATAGGGACATCTGGTGACCCTTTATATAACCCAGCCATTTCATAGTGATGTGTGAAATGTGAGTATACCTATAGTAAGTGTTCTTCACCAGTGTTCGAGGAGAGAGATTTTGCAACACTAAAATTAGGTGTTGTAAGGGAGGGGACACCACAGAGTTGCAAGGTGAGGTGGTCCCTGTTGTACACTTTCTGTACAGCTCAGATTAGATGTTTAATGATGCAGTGGGGAACAGGATTTTGGGGATTGTTTTTTGACTGTATATGGAACTATTTTTTTGCACTCAGTATATGAAATGCATCGTTCCATGTCTTATGGCATATAGGTAGAGCTCACTAATGTATCATTTAGTTATGGTTTTAATATGTTCCAGTTTAAATGACAGTATGTATGTCCCTCTGATGGAAGTGCAAGCCATTGTATTGGAGGTCCTAATCTGAACCTCAGTGGCACTATTGTAGATCTCTTTGATCATCACTTTCCTTCCAGGTGTTTAATTTTTAGCTTTATGTAAGCACAACTAATTTCTAGTGAAAGTAGGAGAGAAATATACCTATAAGAGAAGCCTAAACCGCTATGCTAGAAAATATGTAAATTTTGAATTCTGATGTGAGAATGAGATTAAATTAGTGTCTAATTCCCTGATTGTTGTGAGACAGAGGGAAAGAAAAGGTTCGACTGGAACCCACAGAGACCATGATTGAGGTGATGCTGGAAGATGCAGTGTGGCCTACAGCAGTGCCTACTGGCGAATGGGTGTGTGGCATGTGGCGTAGAGACGTGCACGTGGGTCTGCCTAAGAAGGCAGTACACAGGCATTCTTTGCACATGGCTGGAAGTGTGAATGTGCCTTGTAAAGGTGCATCAGGTAATTACTTTGTTGAGGGCATACATCACCCGCTCAGGATCCCTGCTGCGTGATGGCTGTGATCTCTCATTCTTGCCCCCCTGTTATTTATTCAAATGCTGGGAAGAAGAGAAAAACAAATGGACAAAGATGACATCAGTGGGGTTAACAGGTTTTCATCATTGCTAATTCTGTTGGTGACAGTGAAACTTAATTAAAAACTATGTTTATACCAAAAGTAGTTGGAAATACAGATGCATCTCTATCAATAAGGGTAGAGTACAGCGGTCAAACCACTGCTAATGAATGTGAGAATTATTAAAGTATTATCCATAGCCGTTTGCCATAGGTACATTTTCCAAGGTATATTTGTCTGAGCTTGGAGGCAGGGTTTATTTATTCATTATTTATTCATTGTGGTTCTAAAAGCCCTGTAGACAATACAAATTCTCATTTGTTTAGCTTGACTGGATTCATATGTGTGTGTGTTTGCTCACACGCACATACACGAGTGCACGTACATGCATGCTAGTCTTATTGTCCCAATTAAAACCAGATTTGTTATTTGCTTGTTAAGAAAGGGCATTGAATTTATTTTTGCCAACTTGTCCCTGACCATCTATTACTCCTCTTTTTTGGGAGTTTTCCATTTACTACCATCTGCAGCTTTAGTGTTGTGGCTGGACAGTGGGGGTTATCACTTTCCTCTGCTTGGCTCCCTGCCTTCATCTGATTAGTCATGCTTGGCTGGAGCGATGTCGCCCAGTCAGCAGTCTCAGACTTGCAAAAGGCAATGGTGTCATGCTGTTTGAGTTTTTAATATTCTAGTCCTGTAGTGTGTGGTATCTTTACCTGATTAGTGCCAGTGTTACAGGTGGGCTAGTGTCCCTTACCCCTGTCTTATTGTTCCAGTGGTGGTAGTGTAGAATAGGTTGTCCTCCCTGCATAGGATGGCAGTATCCTTTTGAACATTCATTTTAACTTCTGTAAGTGATACTTGACAGCTTGGGCTTATGTTTCAACTCGGCACACGTGTGTTGAAAGAATGTGCTTCACATATACGACATGGATTTTCTCCACTGGCTTGAGCAGTGAGTGATACACTTAATTGCTTCTGTGGAAGCATAGTTTGACAAGTGACAGCTGTAAACTGTATGTAAGGCAGAATGTGATATGATCAGTTTGTGCCCCCCCCCCATTTTCTATATTCTTTCTGCGTATGCCCCCCCCCCCATGTCTCTGCTTCAGCTTATTGAGCATTTTTTAATATTCTGAACTCTTGCATTTATTCCTGTCTATTTTCTCATAAATACTTTTGGGTATGGCATGAAAAGCTTCCCTTGAAAATGAAGCCATTTTTTTTCTTTTTTTTATTTATTGTATTTCACATTACTAGGATAGATTTGTTTGTATATTTATTATTAACATCAATGCTGGACTGGTTTTCGTGTTGTTTTTCTCTGCATTCTCGCACTGTGAATGTCACGTTGTGCTAACATTGTGTTTTTGATGTCCATGGTTGGTAGTTTAGAAACAGAAGTTGTTGTTGCAATGCAACACCTTACATTGATAGCGCATGCGGTACTGTAACTTTTTTATGTAAATAAAGTGATCATAGTAGTAATTTATAGGGATTAGGGCGACAAGCTACAAACTTGGGGACGGGGGGGGGGGGGGGGCTCAGGTTTGTCCCATTTAGTACTCACTTGCTTACTGTGTAAGCCAGGCCAGGTCAGCTATATGCTACCAAGTCAACCATGAGAAAACAGAACTTTGATCGTAATGGGCCCCATCCAGTTTAGAGAAATATCCAACAAAGCAATGTTGAGCATAGTGAAAGAAAGATAGATGTTTAGCTTAATAAGTTTGTTAGACTGCTAACTGTTCATTGTACCAGAGAATTGAAGGACCAGGGTGCTGCCCAAATTGCTGTATCCCTTAATAACCCTTGCAGCATGATCATTGACTTAACTCTTGATCTCCCATGTTTCTTTCACTTACATATATGTGAGGTTCTCCCTGAGTACACAGACTTCGCAGTCTTGCTGTACAAACATTGCTGCCTGCAGGACTTGTCTGCTCCACCCGTCTGTAATCATTAGCACAATTTCTGTAATCCTGTATGTAATACAAAAGACGACGTTAGCAAGGAAATTGAAAAAAATAGCAGCCAAACTGAATTTTTTCTTCCATGTAATATTTTGCCAGTGTTACTAATACACATTAGAACACAGTATCAATCCTGATGAATTTGTCTCTCTCTGTTGCCTGTCAGCTGCACTCAGAATGCGGTAATTATGACTTTACATGTACTGTCATGGTAACAGATTGTCATGCCACAGTTTTAGGCTGGGATGAGCTATAGTTGTCTGTAAACACAAAAAGAATCCTCATTAAAAATAGAATGTATTTGGTATTGTGTAAGAGGAAGTGCAGTGTGTAACAATACATATGGAATGCATAAGGGAACTGTACTTAATTATTGTGTTTTTCATGCTTTTCTCTTGGGTGTCCATAGCCATCTTTCAGATGAAGTACTAAAGCGTGGTTCCATATGCATGTAGTAGTATTTGTTCAGGCTGATGGCAGGAACCACGATAATTGCCGAAAGGTGGAAGAACCTCACATTGTGTCCTGGTTACATTCTCCCTGCTTGCAACATTCGCCATCCCAATTTCCCCTGGAAAAGGTGTCATGGGTTCTTTGTGATGGCGTTCCTCTACAAGATGCAGTAAACAAAATATTTCTTTAAACAGCTTCCTAACATGAGTGGTTGATAGCAAACACCAAAGCACCATCATGCAAATCTCACTGCACACAGTGGTTAACTTGTGGGCAGGTAAAAGCAGTTTTGTTCTAGAAATAGTTACAATGTTTTTTTTTTTTTGTTCCTTTATTTTTGTTAACTTTGTAGATGCATATTGGTTAGTAAGGGCTAGTGAAAATCAGATAAAGGATTGGGAAGATGTTTCCCATCAGTTTTCTTCATGGATTAGCTCATGGCACTA
This sequence comes from Protopterus annectens, assembly GCF_019279795.1. NCBI lineage: Eukaryota > Metazoa > Chordata > Ceratodontiformes > Protopteridae > Protopterus > Protopterus annectens. The sequence continues at coordinate 1,555,354,653 of NC_056729.1, read as the reverse complement.
GACTGAGGGGTCCTATACAAACATTAACGCTTTCAGTGTTGTATAAGAGGTGACACACTGCATAGAGACAATGTTTGATGACTTTAGGGGTGGGGGTGCAGCTGGCTGCCGACAGGATGATGTAGGCTGTCATTCAGTGGATTTGTGCTGGATCAGCTGCAGTCTCTCTTTTCATGCAGTGATGTCAGGCAAGACTGCTTGCCTGTGTCTTTGTTGGGAAGGGGGTTAGGGAGGCAGAGGCACATGACATGACCTTTACACAATGCCTAGAACAGCCTGCCTCACCAGGAGACATTTTATGCTACCCCCACTCCCAGCCAGAATAGGAGGGGGTGCGAGTGATATGCATTACATTGTCTGCCAGGAAGACAGGATAGTGAATCATTGGAACAGCAGGCCTATTGCAGATCCCCCACAAAAAAAAAAAAACTGAAACACAGAGAGGTAGCCTTATGGCATCAGTCATGGTCAGATCCTCTTGTGGATAGCATTTTCCTAAACTGAAGCTTTTATGTAGAATTTATTATCCCAGTAATGTTGCATCCTTATGTGTGTTTATATATATATATATATATATATATATATATATATATATATATATATATATATACTTGTATACTTTTATGCTTTATTTTATGTCTCTTATCTTCTTTGGCTGTGTGTGTGTGTGTGTGTGTGTGTGTGTGTGTGTGTGTGTGTGTGTGTGTGTGTGTGTGTGTGTGTGTGTGTGTGTTAGTGTGGGGACCTGAAAGTGGTTAGAAAGCCTCTTTTCTTGTGGAGGTGTACTCTGGCATCAGAACTGATGCACTGTTATATCTGAGTTGTGCACGGTCTTATTATTAATAGCAACATTACAGCTATAGAAGTCTGAAGTCTCAATGGGAGTATAGAATGCTGAGAGCAGAGGACACTGCTCAAGGTATTTACATTCATGTTAATGGTGACTGAGACATAGTTTGCAGAAAACCGTAGATTGCTTTTTTTTAGAAGTTGGTATTTTGTGCTCTTCTTACATTTCAGACATTCCTCATTTTGTAGGTTTTCTTTATTGTTAAGATGAATTAGTTGTCTCCACAGATATACTGATAGCTTCTCTTCTTTATCTTTGTAGTCCACATTTGCTCCGAGACTACATTTTATTTTACATATGGTGTGGTGGGGGTGTGAGCGTGTGGCAGAGTGCACTTCATGTGTGTCATTTGTAGGCTGTACAAAACAGGCATTCTGGTCAACATCAAAGTGAATATTCTTAATAGTCCATATTGTTGTTTTTGAATGTTATACCCTAAATACCTCAAGAGAAAGTTTTCCAGTATCTCATAGGTTCATTGGTGATTATTAGGCTAGTGGCACAAGAGCCTTTACAAGTCTAGCCAATAATACCCAGGATATGACAATATTATATCTTAATTCCCCAGCTATGGGACAGGGTACCATCAGGATAGTGGGTCTTTGGGGCCCAGAGTCATTTTACAGACTGTCTTTTTACATAGAGTACTTGGGTAGGACTCCGGAAGTGAATTTACGGTTCCCTGTCTCATTGTTCATTGTCAGACTGCCATAGTAGGGAAGTTATAATGTAACATGCAGTTTCCTTAAAGTGTATTTCTCATATTCTAAAGCATTTCTGTTTTACAGCTAATTTCTTTTCTAGTTATATAGTCCTGATGTTAAAGTTGCAAGTGTTTTTGCAAAAAGTTAAGATTATAGTGTGTGTTGCTTGATTTTTGGTTTCACTGGTTATTTGGTTGTCTCATTTTTTTTCCATCTGTAATCACGCCCACAGAATCTTGTTACAGTAGGTACTGGACAATGATGTATACGCAACTGCCAAACATTATGGGTAAGCAGAGAAGCTTGCTTTTTCAGAAGAGCAGCTTCTTACGTTGCGGTTTCACTACCGAATCATCACGTGTTGATTTTCAATGTAAGGGGCTCCACCTAGAAGAACTACTTAACAAGTTACCTTTCCAGGTAGTATGGATCTCCTGGTGGTGCATTTAACATGGACATAGAGCAGTCTATATAATAATTTAGGTAGTGAGCCATTGTGAGCTCAGATTTTCATGATGCCAGGGCAGGAGTTTTCAGCTTCACGGAAAATTCGAAGGGGGTTCATCCCTATCAACGTAATAAGAGGCACAAACAAACAAGATGCTTTGCACCAAAAACTGTATAATTTTGTATTATGTATGGTAAGGGGGTTACGTCCAACTCAAAGGTTTTACATGACCAATAAATTCACTTTGAACCAACCAACTGAAAACATTTTCCTCTGTAAATGCACATTATTAAAGTACTCCAACAGGTCTTATCATGGATTCAGTAGCAGAGGATTTTCTAGAGCTGTGTTTCCAAGTGGTCTTGAATTCCTCGAGGATTTGAGTCCTTGCTGTACAGAGTATTGAGCAGCACTTCTCAACTTGTAAGACGAAAAGTGTGGCATTGGCATTTTGCTTGCAGTAATCAGATGTAATCTGTCATTTCAGGAACATTACTTTTGGCAGTCTGTACCATACATGGTGTTTTTATATTACCTCGGCACATCTTCTACATGTGAAACAAAGGTAGTAGCAAAAGCAACGGTGGTGTTGCCAATGCCGAAGTAAATTTATTGGCAGTATTACCCAAATGACTTGCATGAACTTAGGGTCATAACTGCTTCTTAAACTGCTTTAAGCAGATTGTTAAAAGCATTTCCTGCTGCCACTATGGAGAAACAGATAATGGGAACTCCTTCTGTTTGTGTGGAGAGGCAACAGAAACAGTAGCCTCGTTAAAATTTTCACAGGTATTACAAAGCTCTGATTCATTCTCTGGTGCTAAATGGTGCACACACATTTATCAAGCGTGAGTCATGATGGTGATAGAAAAGGGTGGAAGACCACTGCAGAAGCAAAAGAGGGAATGCAGGCCTCAGCAGGAGAGTGAAGGGCAGTGACTCCCTAACAGAAGGAGAAGGTGTGCTTAGATAGCAACAGGCTTCTTAAACTACAGCAAAGTATGAAAATTAACTTGATATACAAGTACATCCCCACCGTGCCATATGTCAATAAAGTGCACAGTAAATGTGGACTATAAAGATTAAAAAAAGGTAGGCTAATTGAATATGTGTGGACAACTAATCAATAACAATAAAGACAAAACTACGAAACAAAGAATGCCGTTTGTAGCTAAAGTTATGCATTATATTAGCTGTGAGAAGGAACTTGAAAATAGAGGAGAGAGACACAGTATTATGCGAAGGTGGCTGCATAGATGTAGCCAGATAAAGTAGCATTTGCCAGTCTGATTTACATGCTAAATCCTAAATGTTAATGAAGACAGAATTCTGTAAGCAGGCCACATTATTGAGAATTACTTTAGCCAATACACTCACTGGACTGTGACAGGCAGCAAGTGCTGATCATTGAGCCCTTCGGATGTAATATGACAGGAGGAAGATTCTTCTGCCAGACGTTTGACAGCCCGAATTTTGCATGTGCTTCAGTTTAGGCAAGTCCCTTTCCATAAGCCCAGTGTAAAACACACTGCAAGAATTGAGCTGCATTGATACCAGTGCGTGAATTTCTGTCACTAGGTCCAAGGATGGGCTAGATTACATTATCTGGACAACTTTTTAAGATAGAAATAGGGCGTCCTGAGAGTAGTCACCACCTGGTCCTCCTTAGTCTGTTCTCATCAATAGATAGTTATGGGTTGGGTCCAGTGGACGATGGCATAGACTTGCATTGCTTCCATCTTATGTGGTTTCGGTCATAAATAACTAACTGTGTCATCCGTTGAATGACTGAAGAACTGAACATAGTCTTCCATGTTGGTAAAGTACAATACAGGGTTCAGAGGGAAAGAGAGTCATAGTCACGTATTGTCAGTAGAGTACTGATAACACCTAAACCTCTGTAAGTACCAGCATGTACACTTTGAACAAAAGAGGTGTCAAGATTAAACCCTGTGACCCCTCACATGTCAGTGACTGTCAGTCAGAGAAGTTACCCCAGAAAAGACCTAATGGGGTAAGAGAGAACCTATCCAAATGTGGTGCCAATTAGGCTGCACTAGGTCTTGAAGTGCCTGATCAAGATGCTGTCATCAGCAATATCAAAAGTTTGAGATATCATGGGAAACTTAGCTTAAACAGAGTCGCACTATGGACAAATGGAGATGTAGGGAATCAAACCCGGGGTGCAGCCTGCTGCTTGCTCATAGCTTTTATTTTGTGTGCTGAACTGCAAGATATTGCTTGCCGCAGTACCCAATACGTGATTTCTTGTGGGTGTATATCCCACGTGATTTCTGAGCTATTTTACATTGAAAGTTACATTGAGAACGTGCATATTACTTTTGACAGCCTCCCTCCCCCTTCCCACAAAGAAAGTCAGTTCTAATGCAGTGTTTCATGTGAATGATCTGTGAACCATATGCATATAAAGTTGCGTAATGGTACATAACATGGCAGTGATACAAGTGAGCAAATGTTTTGTGTTGTTACAGAGCCAGTTAGTGGGAAAACTGCAGGCTTGGTCCTTTGTTTGTGTCAGAATGATTTGTGTGTGATGAGACTGAAAATATGTAAATCTCTCAGGCTGAGTACAGATGTGGGTTTTTAGTGTACTGAAGAAGACAATCCCCCCCCTGCATGTACACGCAAGTAATGTTTATGCCCACAGTGTGCCCAAAGTATATATAATCCTAGCAAATGTGTTTGCTTTAAAGGTGTGTGTGTGTGTGTGTGTGTGTGTGTGTGTGTGTGTGTGTGTGTGTGTGTGTGTGTGTGTGTGTGTGTATACCTATATATTTATATATATATATATATATAAGTTCACCAACTGCCCCATATTATACCACACTGCTAGCCTTCTGCCCACCCAACCAGTTATGTAAAACTGCCTCTGCCCTGCTTGGCCATCCACAGTGGGACAGTAGTGACAAAAGGTTGCCCCCCACACACACACACAGTTCCATTTTTATGATCAGCGTACATTGGAGCTGTTCATTTTAGTTAATCAGCACCATAATAGAGATAATAGAATCTCTGTAAACATCAGCCATGAACACTTCTGAACTGAGACAGAGCTTTTCTGTGTTTTGACTCTTTATCACAGCTTGTCTTGTTTCACTCAGGGACGTCTCTTCCTAATTGAAACAGTTGCACTGCCACCCACTTAACACCAAAGGCTGTGCAATCTGACAGTATCACCTCTGACATGGTGTTGAAAGTTATAGTAGAAGCAGTGTTACAGCTTTGATCTGACTAGCCACAACGTAGCATGTATGTTAACAAATGGTATTATTGATGCCTGGCTTCATTTTTTATATACTCTGGAATGGCTTTGTAGATTTACTTTCTTATTTCTCAACACAAGCATTGCAAATAACTAACTAACTAACTAACTAACTAACTAACTAACTAACTAACTAACTAACTAACTAACTAACCTACTATATCCAGATTAGTTTGAGTTTATACTGCCGGACTGCTAAAGGAACAAGTTGCAGCCTCATTTTTATCTGTACAGATTACACAGACTTGGAGATTAGCTTCTCTGTATGGTCTCTAGTGAGAGTGGGTGGGAGTGTTTTTATGAACCCTGTTTAACCCTCCAGTGTTTTGCAAATGCACGAGTTCTGACCCATTCTTCATACTTTTATCTTTTGCTTAACGGGACTGAACAATGCATTATTTCACCCCCACCCACCATCTTTCATTGCTTTTGCAGTCAGATAGTGGAGAATTAAAATATTCAAGGGATTAATGAATTCCTCAGAGTATAGTGACTACAACTCTTTTTGTCTGCTGTTAGTTTCATTGGGCTGTTGAATATTTAAGTGTGTGTGTGTGTGTGTGTGTGTGTGTGTGTGTGTGTGTGTGTGTGTGTGTGTGTGTGTGCACGCGCTTGCGCACGCAGCTGTGTATGTATAGAAAGGAGGGTGGAAGGTAAACTCTGCTTATGTGTTTAGTTTATAAAAATGGGGTGTATTTATGTTACTGTGGCAGGGGTATCATTGCTGTGCTCATTTGCCAGGCTTTTGTAATTTTCCTCAATTACCATGTCCCTAACATGACAGCTGGGAGGTTTCCACTATCTTAAATGGAATGGGCCATTGTTTGCAGATAGATGTCTCAGAGGCTCCCAGCCAGGAACTGTTTTGCATTCTAACCATAATTTATGTATCCTGCTTGCACACAGGTCTAGCTGACTAATTATTCGCAACCTAACTTAAACTTTTTCTCTCAAAGGTTTGTTGAAGTGATCTGCATGTATCCAAGAGATTTACAAGTTATGGAGCAAAAACAAAATAAAGTAATAAATGTGTAGTAGTGGTTTTATTATCAAATGTTATATTTACTGCTTGGTTTCTCTAAAGTTTCGTCTGTTGTTCAGTATTTTAAATTTTGATATTACCAGCAGTTGCAATTTGTTGACCATTTTGAATATTGTGAGCATAATGATTTAATCCTGGTGCATTTGCGCTGTAGTAACCTCACTTCCTGGGTTGTTTATGTGCTAAACTGTATCTTCAGCCACCCAGCCAATCTAGTTAGTGCATATTGATACATATACAAATATAGATAATTGGCTTTGCAGCTTTCATGCAATTTGCGATGTAAAAGAAGAGAAGAACAATTGTTACTACTTATGGTATTTATTGATCATTCTTATCAGCTTTGGTGAGATGCATTTTTTTTCTGTCTGAGATTAATGTGAATTCCCTCTATGGAGTCAGCAACTTTCTAGTGTTGTACCATCTTTAAAAATAGGAGTAATTTGTGTTGCAGAACAGTGTTAAGAAGTGTCCTTAACAGTTGTGAATTAGGGTTTATCTTGGCTTTTCCTTAAGTGTGCAAACCTGAAAGCTACTGCGTTTCTGCCCAACTCTCTGGAATTTCATGATACACTTGTGCATGAGCACCTGGATTATATTCTACAGACAGACATAAGGCTTAAATGATCATGTCAGTGGTTTAATATTCATATCAGATTTGCTGCTCCATAGGTAAGTGGATAAGGGAGTGCAAAGGGAGATCAGAATTAGACCCAGATAGATGACATTCATTAGCTGTCACACATTTTAATGGAAAGCTGTACACTTACAGATTTATACTGTGTCAGGTAACATCACTGATAGCTTGTAAAGGGCTGAATTTCCCAACACAGCTTATTACTTATTCCCTGAAGCAGTGATTTTTCACTCTCTGCATGCACAGACACACACACAAAAAAGATGGAGAGCGAGGGTGAAGAAGTGAAGCCTCTGTCTCCTCCCTGTCCAACAGTTGGTGTCCAGCACGTGGGCTGCTGGTAATATGTAGGTCAGTTGGGTCGTTGCCATAGTTTCTTCCCACTGTACCAGTAATACCCATTGTGGCAGTACACACTATATGAACTGTAGTCATGAAATGTCAGGGCTGCATAGATGCATTCTGGCAGGCATAATATTGTTGCCCTGTCTGTATCCTCTTGGATAGGGGTATGTAGCCTAATGGGTCCTCCTCAGACATCTTCCCACTGAGAACCATAATGCTTTGCACTGCATGGAGCTCTGTCTTCTTAGATTGGTGCAAATCCTTTTGTAGAGCTTTCAAAATCTAGGTTTTATTATTTTATTGAAGTTCCCTCCTTGTAGTTCTCATTTATTGGTGAATCTCACTTCCTGTGCCAATGTTTTCATGAAAACATCGCATGCATCTGTTGTTCCTCTAGTGATTCTGACATTGTGTTCCCAAATCAATTGTACTCCCCCTTTAAACTAGAAAGTCATGATATCCAAACAGGTAGTCTTTCTACATATTACATAATTGCAGTGCTGAAGGAGTTGGTGGCTGGGGATAGCTTCACCATTTTACCACTTTCCATTGTTTATTTGTGAATTGGATAAACCCAGTAAGCACAAATTCCTTTTTCACAAGTTATTCAGAGTGTTTTGCTCAGAATCATATGAGGATATTGAAGGAATCAAACCCACAACATCAGAATGACTTTCATTGGCTAGTGGCTCCTACTTTTACTAGCTCTGTGTCTTAGCCCTTTATGAGCACTCTTGCTAAAGGCCAGAAACTCTTCATTATAGCTGTACTAACCACTGAGAGAATACAGTCTTCTCATAGGAGTTACCTTTGAAGTCGTACAGACATTTAGACTGACAGCACTTGGTCGCTTTATTTCATGTCGTCTTTGGAGTGGCAATAATCTTTAGCACTGGCTATACTTTATTTCCTAGATAACCATTTTTGACTTGTATTTCTTATGCTGTACCACGTTTGTTTTTGGCTATTTGCCAGTAATGCCTTTTTCTTTTAAAAGCTTGCCCTTTGTAGGCAGGATTTTGGTAGTTTGGATGCTTGGTTCTACTAATGTTGCCCCTTTGTAATTGGTATTGCTTGGTGACTTCACCAAAAAATGCATATTCTGCCCTGACCCCTTTATTGTCCTCGGGAGTTATAAGCAGGAAGTAGTACTGTGTTAGCAAAAGCCAGACCCATTACCTTGAGATGTTCTGGCTGTGTGACGTAACAGGGCTCGAGTACACCCACACTAAGACCACTTGCAAAACTTTTTTCCAGCACTTCTTCAGCTTGTTCCTGTGTGCCGTCATTTGCCCTGTTCTGGACAGAGATGTTGCTGTACCATCCAGTTCTTTCTTGCTAAAAACATGAGGAAAGAGTTTGAACAAGGGTGCAATCTTCCATTTCTTCAGGTAGTTAGTTCAGCTGCCTCCTTCCATCACTAATTTGGTTTTCTTTTTTATGCTGTGCTCCTGTCATAGCATCATAGTGCCTTTAGTACATTAAATCAGTGAGTCACAGCTGCTGTTCTGTGTATATATAGACGTCTCTGTATATGTAGACTAGCTACTTATTCTGCTGTGCTACTGCCTCTTAAATCGTTTTTCAGTTGTGCACTTGCCTTGCTTCATTTAAAAAAGTTTTAAATTGCTAATTTTGTAGAGTTTTAATTGCATTTACTGTCTAGGACTACACACTCAAGTGTGTTAGCCTTTTCTGTGTTTATTGACTGTATTATTGCATTGTTTAGCCTGTTTCAACAACAAAAAAAATACTATATTGTTTGCTCGTTTCCCACCTTTTCTAGCCAGTCCATATCCCAGGCTTTGCTTGTCTCAGGACTATTTTCTGTGCTCAGAGCTATCCAGACCTTGCATTGGTAGAGGGAAGTCCTACTGCCTACCAGTGGGACTGGTGAGCATTGTACTGCCTATCTAACGCTAGAGGAGTGATTTCCATCTCTGTAATTGTAATTTTATTAGCCTTTTGGGCTGATTTCTATCCCTTCCAACTTTCTGGCTTAAAAACGCGTGTGTTTGCACATTTTTCACATCGTGCAGCACTACGAGGCTACAGTTAAACTATTCCAGGTGCCAGAAAGTCTGCTCTTCAAATTTTCCCTTAAAACTAGCCGGTTTCTCACTAGTAGCACTAAAATCCGAACCCCTGTGACTGGCACTTGCTCTAGAACCTGCTGGAAAGCACTAGGAAGCCTGAAACAGATACAAGCAGTCAGCTCTCCTTGTCAATAAGGAGAAATTAATCATAGGCACTAAACAGCCTATAATTGCAAAGTACCTTGCAAAGGTAGGGGAAAACAGCTCTTAAACCTTACAAAAAAGCACCTAAACAGGCATGTCCAAGGGTCAGCTTCCGGTGATTTCTCCTGTCCACCTGGTGAATCTGGGCATACTGGGGCAATGCGGCAACTGCCTCATGTACACAGACAATCCTCTCCTCCTACCACCCAACACTACAACCTGCGAGAGATGCACTTACATAGCCAAACTGGAAGCAAAGCTCTCTCCGGCCAAGATTGTGCTAGACAGTCAAGAGGAGAAGGTTAACACCTGCATCACACCTCAAGCAACTCATAGCCCTTCAAAACCCATACCATCAACACCCACACATAGCAACACTAAACCCACATATGCGGAGGCCCTTGACATTAACCTGCCCAAGCAACAAGGACCTCTGAAGCCGAAATGCAAACAAACACCAGTCACAACCAAAGTGACACATAGCTCACAACACCAGTGTAACACCCAACAACAGCCCCTAAGGCAAGACAATGTACCCAACACTTTAGTCATAGGTGACTCTATAGTCAGGCACACTGATGTCCCACTCACCAGACTGAACAAGGAGAAAATTACAGTCAGCTGCCTGTCGGGTGCCAGGATCCGCCACATAACGCATGCACTCAAGTCACTCCACAACAAGTACAAATATGACTCTGTCATTGTCCATGCTGGAGTGAATGACTTGAGACGTACCTCCCTGGACTACATGAAAAGAGATATGGAAGAGCTCTTGGATCATGTGACCCAGGAAGGTATGACCCTAGCCCTGAGTAGCATCCTGCCTTCGCCCAGAATGATACCACAGTATAAGGACAAAATGATTGACTTCAACAATTGGCTAAGCTTCTGGTGTCATTCAAAGGGGATCCAGTATTTGTCTGCCTGGGAAGACATGATCGACAAACCACGATGCTTTGCCAGAGATGGTCTGCACCTGTCACCCCTGGGATTCAGGTTACTGGCTAAAGCTCTTGCCACCCCTATAGTGCCTTTTTTAGGCAAGGTTCAAAGGATAAAACCACCACCGTAACAGATAGAAGCAGGCAAAATCTGAAGGTAATGCTACTCAATGCTAGAAGTCTAAACCTCAAAATGCACTCTCTCGAGGCACTCCTAAAAATGGAGAACATCGATATCTGTGCAGTAACTGAGACCTGGTTCAAGGCTTCAGAGAGCACCCCTGCAATACCAGGCTACAATTCTTACCACACTTTTCAGCCACAAAATCAGGACCGAAACACTAAAGGTGGAGGAGTGTCCATATTCACCAAGGATATTCACACCTCCAGGCTAGTTGCCCAACACAATGCATCTGAAATTCTCCAGGTGCAACTAACACTAGGTAAGACTGCAGTCCAAATTGTAGCTTGCTACAGATCCCCAACCATGCCCCAAGATTATCACTGCACCTTTCTAAACATACTGGAAAATATTAAGATACAACCAAACACCCTAATACTGGGTGATTTCAACTACCCTGCCATTAATTGGGAAAACTACTCAGGTACCAACTCCTTTTCCCAACGGTTCTTGGAATTCATAAATTCCAACGCCCTGGATCAACTAATCCATTGTCCCACCAGGGGCTGCAATATCCTAGACCTGGTCATTACCAACATGGGAGATAGATGCTCCACACTAGTGGTCACCCCCTCATTGGTCAGGTCTGACCATAAGCAAATCACCCTTGACATTCACATCCCACCCCCCCCCCAGTAAGGAAACCTCCTTAAAAAACTTCTCCAAAGCCAACTTCAAGCTACTGAAGTCAGAAGTGACAAACTTCACAACACTCACGCAGACGGGATCTGGAAGTTCGACTGCAGAATCCTACACTAAAGCACTGTACGAGCACATCCACTCATGCATGAATCTTGCCATCCCAAATAGAACCAAGATGCTCTTCTCCAAAAAAAGGAAGCCAATCTGGTGGTCCCCTGCTATAAACAAACTATACAACAGAAGGAAGAAACTGTTGCAAAAAAGAGGAAAATCCCAGGATGCAAAAAATTCCCTCACCAGCCTCAGTAAGAAGCTGAGATCCCTCATAAAATCCTCAAAAGCTAGTTACAAAAATAAAGTTGCCAAAGATTCCAAAGACAACCACAAGGCATTCTATAGTTATGTCAAGAATCTAAATGGCAATGCTCAGATCTGCTCCGAGTTACAACAGAATGGCATTAAATATACTGATCCCAAGGATATTGCCAATATCCTGGCAGATCGATTTAGTGCCAACTTCACCCCCCTCTCACCCCCTAAAGGGCCCATCTCAATACCAAAAGATTGCCAAATTCTGATAATCACGGCCACACAGGTAGAAACCGCACTCTCCAAAGCTAAGAATACAGAATCCATGGGACCAGATGACATCCCAGGCTGTGTACTACATGAACTACAAAATGAAATGGCACCTCACCTAAGTGTCATGTTTAATCATAGCCTCACCTCAGGCTTTGTGCCCACTGAGTGGCGCACAGCTACAGTTATCCCGCTCCACAAGGGAGGATCCACCTTGGATCCCAGGAACTACCGTCCCATCAGTCTGACAAGCCTGATTTGCAAGGGCATGGAACGCATTATCATGGAACTTATAAACAAAGACATTGGCAACCTTCAAACACTGGACCCCACCCAGTTTGGGTTTGTGAAGGGCCGATCTTGTCTCTTGAATCTGATTGACTTCTTTGAATCAGTCTCCAGAGCTGTGGACGAGGGTAAGGCAGTCCACACAGCCTATCTGGAGCTCACCAAGGCCTTTGACACCATCCCCCACTCTGGAATCATCGATGAACTTACTAAAGCTGGGCATAAATCCCTACGTCACTTGATGGGTTGCTAACTGGCTTACTGACAGAACCCAGACAGTAAAAGTAGCCGACTCCAAATCCAGCTCCAGACAAGTGACAAGTGGAGTACCTCAGGGTTCAGTCCTGGGACCACTCTTGTTTGGCATCTACTTCTCTGACGTACAGGCCAACACTAAGGGACTCTGGCTAACAAAGTTTGCAGATGACTGCAAACTGGGAGCCATTATTGAATCCCCAAATGATGTGGATATTCTACAACAGGGCATTACAGAAACAGATGCCTGGTGCCAGAGCCATGGGCTCAAGCTTAATGCCAAGAAATGTATAGTTATCCCCTTTGGAAAAAAACGTACCCATGAATTACCACATAGGTGGCAGGATACTAAACATCGAAAGTGTGATGAGAGACTTAGGGACACAGGTGGACAGTGGTCTCACTTTCGATAACCACATTGCCACAACAGTCAGGAAATCCTTCTATGTGGCACACCTCATCACTAAGGGCTTTTTATCCAGAAAAAAGGAGGTCATTGTCCCACTGTACTCATCCCTCATTAGACCCATTATAGAGTATAATGCCCCGTTTGGTATGTACCTCACAAGACATCTGCAACAGCTGGAAAGGCCACAGAAATACCTCACTAAAAGAATCACAGGCCTAAAGCAGATGCCATGTACTGACCGTCTAAAAAAACTGTAGCTATACTCTGTGGCATATCGTCTACTCAGAGGCGATCTCTGCTTAACATACAAGGCCATGTCATACCCTGAGCTGTTGGACATGCTCCACTTAAAGAAATCCCAATCCCTCAGAGCCACACGCTCCAGGGATCTAAACCTTGTCATCACAATGAACAAAACATGCTGGAGGGGTAGGTTCCTGACCCAGAGACTCCCCATACTCTGGAATAGACTGCCCATACATATCAAGCAGAGCGCCTCATTTGCCCTCTTCAAAAGGAACCTTGATGATTGGATGGAAGATAGGAAATTCACCCCGGGGATCATGTCAGTCGCCCTGCAAGGCAGGGGCCTGGAGAAGTAAATATTGTGGGAAGAAATATCCAAGGAATTGTTATGGCTAGGATTGCATAGGCCCTAGGGCCGATAGCCTAGTACCAACCTATGAACAAACAATGTTCAGGTTATTTTTTTTTCTTTTTATGAAGTGAGACGCAATGTCAGCCATCATATTTCAGGGTCCATATGTATTTATTTATTTTATTTTTTACATTTGTTTTCTGGGAAAGTCCGACTGGGTTAAGACCCGTTTTCAGCAGAGGCCTGGGGAGAAAAGCTCTACATACAGAGATTATACAAATATTTATACAAGAAATTATGCAAAACATATACAAGAAATTATACTCTTGCCCTGGTTTTGGCACATTTGTGTTGGCCTTAGCTGTGGTCTGCCTCCTTGCAATTCTTTATGTCCATACTTCTGATTTAGGAGTCCATCCCACTGTTTTACAATGTCATCCAAATGGAGTCCAAAACTCTCCTTGATGTGACCACTCCCTTTAACATAGTTATGCTGCAAGTGCGAATTTGCTGTAGAAAGCAAGAAGTGTGTTTGTGAGGGAAAGCCACACAGTAAACCTGCTGTTTCCCATTGTTATTTGGGGTCATGCAGTGTGCAGAAGGGGACTGTGGTGCCTGGATCCACATTTGTAGAGCAGTGTGTTCAACCAGATTGTTGTATTGCTTTCTTTTTTTCCTGACAAATATCCCTTTCTGTTCTAGAAAGTATCGAGTTTTAAGTTACTTTGCCTTCAGAATTTGAACTTGTTAGCATCATTTACTTATGACTAAGTAGCCATAATTCTACTGCCATTTTCTTGCCAGAGGTGATCGTATTTAGTTTAAATCAGTCACCCGCTTGTGCATTATGCAGGGCACACCATTCTCTGGGAAGACATATGACTTGTGTGTGTGCACGGATGTATGTATGCACACACAGAATATTTAAATGTTATACGTTTTATACAAAGCACTGATCTGTCTAAGTTGTTGCAGTTGTTTTGCAACCCTGTAGAGTGGTAATTCATTTATAAAACGCCAGATGCCCAGACTGATGGCTGTTATTTTTACTGCAGGAAGAAGAGTGAGGAAGTTGTTAAAGCTGTTGAAGGTTGTTGTGCAAAAAACCCTGACAATTTCTGTTGTCTTAGTAGCAGAACTCTGCGCGTGCGTGTCTGTGTGTGAACTGCTTGGAGTTCTTTATAATTAAAAAAGGACCCCCTGGAAAAAAGGGTTGCCTCAAGATTAGGTATTAAGAATATCAGTCATTAAAGGGTAGTGTTGGAACACAGTGCCCTTTTTACAGCTCTGTCATGCTGTCCCTGATTTTTGGTTGCTCTGTGTCCTTATTGATTGGTTTCTTGCTGGGGTCTGAGGAGTGAAGTGGGGTGCTGTAAGTAACAGAAGACAGAGTTTGTCATGCATGGGTCAGTTGAAGTACAGTTGTACATTCTGACTGCTTTGTTGAATCATCACTTAGTGGATAAAGCTCATTTAATTTGCCACCTGTACCAATCTATTAATAACCTGACCTGTTTAGCAGTTAACTTAGTGGATGAGTTTACAAAAACTGGGTTTTTGCAAGCTTTTACTGAGTCATACAGGGACAACAGCCCGAATGCAGCCTTGATATATTTTACTATAAGATTCAACAGCAGTCTCCTTGTTTCTGAAAAGTTTGCTGACACATCAGGATGTGCTTAGTTCCTTTTTGAGCAGAGGTTTCTGCAGGTCTGCTGGAAGATGAAATGAAAAGAAATAGGTTTTTTGGCAGCTGTTCTGTATTCCTTTCTCTCCCTTCTGCTTGCACGCAGAGTGGCCTGGGGTTTACTTTTCTGCATGTGTGTGTCAGTTTGGAATTACTTCAAGTGAAGGAGAGAGTGAAATACTGGTTTAGTTTCTAGTATTTTCTTGAAAACGGGTATGATCTCCAAGTACAGTTGTGTGTGTGTGTGTATACATGACCTCTGGGTTATTGACATGCATGTTTACCAAAACAGAAAGATTAATAATAATTCTCTCCAATCCAATACTTTATTTTGTAACATGGGTGATTAAGTTTCTGCACCTGAGTGGTTAAGGAAGTTGAAGAGCAGTATAATTTAAAAAAAAAAGAAAGAAGTCAAAAGTTTCTCACTTCTTCTTCTAGCAAGTCAGCCACACCACAGAATGAATTGTGTGATTATAAATAACTTAAAACAATAAGATTTTAATCATTATAACCACATGTGGTCTAGTAGTCACAAGAACCTGTTTGGGGGTGTAAGAGATAAGTTTTGTTTTAGTAGGATTACAAAACAGATAGATACTATTACTCACAAAATTACAGATGATTTGTTATTTACAGTAGATGGACACCGAAAAAAATATTTTAACATTAGGGAATTGGTTGATAAAAAGTGTCAGGATGCTTTTACAAGGAAAAAGAAAAAAATAGACAGGGACCTGATTGAATACCATGAGCAAAACAATTATCCTAAGCCTAGGGGTAGAACTTCTTTTAATAAAAATGAGTTGATAGAACGAGATAGTCATGGTGATGGATACAGCAGTCACGCCAATAATGATTGGCATGATAATAGGGGTGATACTAATATCACTGAACCACACCTAAACTACCAAGACCCTTTAGACTACCCGCCCCTCCTGAGGTCCGAAAGATTACGGAACAAACAGTTCCCCCAGTATCACAACTACCAATGGAGGGGCAGGGGGAGAGAAAATATGAACTACCACTAGGTGTACATCATGATAATAGGACTGGGATACACAAAGAAGGACCTGTCTACATTTTTAATAGGTGCAACATTTTTAATTACAGCAGTATGGACATTAGGGAAACATGTTTTTCACTATTTCCCAAGGGATTTAATTTTGTACTAAGGCAAAAATCCAGTGTGAGTAGGGTTATTATTGATTTTAAGATGTATTTACGTAAGAAGAATCTTCAAATTATTTTTAGTGATGCACAACAAAAGGGAGGGATCAGGTTTTAAGAAGGAAAAGTACCTTCAACCCCCCGCCCCCCACATCTTCAACTAAGAATTTTGAATCTTAGTCGAAAAAGAGCTTAGGGCCGAGATTTTGAAGAATAAGTTTCCCCCCAACTTATCTATCGAGGAGAGGACCCTTCTGAAAGAAATCAGGGACAAGAAATACCTTAGGGCAATGAAGCCTGACAAGGGGTGGGGGCTGTCCTTATGGGCACCACTATTTATGAGGGCAAAATGTTAAACATATTGAGCGACTCCAACAAATATGTTAGGGCATCAAGGAACACAATTAAAGTAGCCTGTCAAAGGATATATTTGACATTAAACAATTTATTTGTGGAAGGTCTGATTGATTGATTTTATAATTTTTTCTTTTTTAAAAAATGACAAACCTCATGTGCCTTCTATTTTTGGCATACCCAAAGTCCACAAAAATGTACTGGACCCCCTCTAAGACCAATTGTCTCTGCAGAAGGTTCAGTCACAGCCCCGTTAGCCAGATATATAGATGTTAAATTGAAATGCATCCCTCTTTGTGATGTTTACGTCCTAAGAGATTCTTGGGATTTCTTGAGATGTATTAAGCCTGACCTATATTGCCAGCAACTTTTATTTGTAACTATTGATATTGTAGATCTTGTCGGATGTACACCCCACGACATAGGGCTAGCATGGTTTGAGGAAGTGGTCAACAAAACAGGAGGCCTGAACTTTAAAGAGTTTTGTACATGTTTGGAGTTAATGGACATTGTTCTCAAAAAAATATATATCCTTTTCTTTGAGGGAGAGTTTTTTCAGCAAGTAAGTGGTGTAGCTATGGGGGCCAGATATGCCCTAGTCTACGCCAACTTAGTTCTTATATATTGGGAACATAAATTCATGTTAAATTCTCCCTTTAAGGCAGTTGGCTCCTATGCAGATGTTTTTTGAATGACATAGTCATCCTATGGAATGACTCAGAGGTTAAACTTAACAAATTCCTTGACTATATATCCAGTACCACTAACATTTTGAAATTCACCCACCATGTTGTCAAGGATAGATTGAACTATTTGGATATTACCATTGAAAAATATGGGGGATGCTTTAAATCTCGGGTTTTCAGAAAGGTGACTTATTCTAGCTCCTTTCTCGACTTTGGAAGTGCCCACCCATTTATCCAGAAAAAAGAGTATATTCAGGGGTCAGTTTGTGAGAATCAGTTGTATGACCTCAGACGAGGGGGGCTTCAAAACTGAATGTGAGAACCTGAAGTCTATATTTAGTGATAGAGGATATGTAAGGGTCTAATCGAAGGGATCTACAAGGAGGTTAAGGAAGCCAGACAGGGTAGATTTTCTCCCATTTTGATGCCCATTTTGATTTGCCTCCTACGCTGGGTCTGGACACAGGGGTTGAATTTGAGTATGCATTCATTACCGATTTTAGTGGGGTTCCTTTCACTATCAAGAATATTATTGAGAAGGAATGGTGGAGGTTTTCCAAACTATCAGACCTGAATGGCATTAACAACACACCCTTTACTTGAATTTTTAGGAAAGGACCTAATATTAAGGACTTGGTAGAAAGAAATCACCAGAGGGGATGTAGTCATAGTAAGTTGAGGACACACAAATGTGGAAGATGCCCGCAATATCCCTTTATTGCCCAAGGTGACGGAGTTTGGATTGAAGTTAGGGATAGATATGTCCGGGGTAATAGTTACAGTATATGTGATTCTAAGGGGCTGGTGTATGTTGCAAACTGTAAAAAATGCCCAGCCTTCTGTGTGGGGAAAACTGAGAGGTTGTTAAAAAGAAGGATATATGAATACAATAGGTCTATACGTAACAAAAATCTTAATAACGCCCTCTATAAGCACACTCTTGATTGCCCCACAGCCACATTTTCATTTTTTGTAATGGAGGAGATTCCCCAAGATGTCAGGGGTGGCTTATAGGAAGCTAAGATTGAACACCGCAAGGTATACCGGCAAGTTATATTGTAGGCAAATAGGCCTCCGGGACTCAACAAGTGTGTGTCCTTAGCTAGCTAGCAGCTAGATTGTAGTGAGGGAACGTTGCAGCATTATAAATGTGGCCCATTTTTTACATTGTTGTATATTTTTTGCGGTGGAACATGGGGTTAAGCTACATGGATTTAAAATATATCGATCATGGTTGGATGCAAAAATAAAGTTTTCGTACTGTACACTGCGGTGGTGGTGCTACGGTATCGTTGTCGCCTCACAGTTAGACGTTGCCCGTTCGATTCTCAGAGCGTCTTCTGTGTGGCGACATGCGTGAATGGGCGTTCCATCGTTGAAGGTTGTGCGTTAGGCCTGGCAAGCCAGTACGTAAAAATCTACTGCCAATCATTAGCGGACCGCTGTGGCGACCCCTAACTGGGAAAAGCCGAAAGACACAAACATTTTATTATAAGAATTTTCAAAGCCCTACTATGCTTTTTTAAAAAAGTTTTTAAAATCCAATACAGGGTTTTGGGTATGTCTTTTAAAATGTTTTTAAGTAATTCCAAACAAATAC
This sequence comes from Protopterus annectens, assembly GCF_019279795.1. NCBI lineage: Eukaryota > Metazoa > Chordata > Ceratodontiformes > Protopteridae > Protopterus > Protopterus annectens. The sequence continues at coordinate 1,555,335,714 of NC_056729.1, read as the reverse complement.
AATGTTTATTTTGATTCACCACATTTTTAACTGCTTTTGTGTTATAACTGGTTTGGTGGAAATTTTCCACCAAGCTTAATTTATGAACATTTGACTTTTGTTTTCAATGTATTGCAGTCAGTACTTTATAGATCTAAAATGCCTTTAATTATTTTGAAATGTTCTTAATTGGTTTAACTAAGTTAATTATTTAATGATGTGTAGCGGTTTATGGTATAACTAGGGAGCTTTTAGCATTTCCGGTGTTTCATCTGATGAAGTATTTTGTCGAAAACGTATTGGGGTGTTCGTTTGGATTTATGCTGATTTTGTAGCTGTTTATGTAAAATAAAATTACTCCTGGTGTGTAAACCGGTGATATTTGGCTTTTTTGGATTTATTAGTGCCGTTGGACCAAGTTTTTTTTCTCCTTTTCATTCTTGGTTTTGTTTTAGTAGCTTTCTTGCATATCAAAAGCTCTGAAGTTTGGGGGGGGTAGTCAAGATGGCTAACTGAGAGCAGCAACTGGTGAAAGCTCTGTGACGGAAAACTTTTCTCTGATATAAATGTAGTGAAAAAAATAAAATTTGGAAATGCTTGTTAACTAATTTTTTTCATTAACAGTCAGAAAAAATATTTATAGCTTCAATTTCTTCAAAAGTTGCAATTTTTTGTCAGAATTTCAACTGCTTGGTTAAAAGAGAAGAGACTTCAACATAAGACACTCAAGAAATGGTACTCAGGATTCTTGTGTTAAAAAAAAAGACATCCAGTCATCCAGGGTGGGAGGTTGGTGTAATGGTTTAGGTGCTTGCCTTAGAAACACAAAGTGCAAGGTTTCATTCTCACATGGGGTAATTGGCTAGGCTTAAAATGGCCCATGAGGACAGTTAACCTAGCACAAATCTCTATTTAGTAGGCAGGATGTATTACTTAAAATGGACAAATTAGATGCCAAACTAGAACGTTTCAGAGAGGACACCAGAAAGAGAATGGAACATTTTGAAATTGTTATGAAAACCTCTAGTGGTGTAGACCTTCAGACTGCCTGCAGTTTGGTAGCAGCCAAGGTAATCAACCCAAAATCCACAAGATATAACAAGTCATGCAGCTGCTTGCCTTATCGGTCTTTCTTGTACTGTTGACTTTAATCAGGTACAGGCAAAATAGTTAATTTTAGGATGAAGTAGGTAGAATAAACATCTGCATGTAAAATATTACCTTAGTGGTATTCCTGATTTGTGACAGAATGTGGTGAAGATAGAAAGCAAGTTATTTATCTGTGTACTGCTTTAGTGTTTTGTGTTATTTTCATAGTATAATCCTGCATACCTGCAAAAGTAGAATCTGCCCTTGATGAGATTTATCTGAACTGAGATACTGATAAATCCATAAACCACACCCTGAAAGAGGATTGGACAGTCGTAGACATCAGGGATGTCAGTCTGATACAGTGCTTTTCAAACTGAGGCCTGAGTGTTTCTGCCTGTATGTCTAATTTGCCATGTGAAATATGTTTGCTGTTGCCAGAGTACTGTAGTAAGTAAATGGTGAGGAGGTGAGGATATGAATTGTTTTAGTTTATATTATGTAGAGAAACGTGGTTCAGTCTAATGGTAAGTAAGCAAATAGTGCATAGTTCACATTTTATTCTGAAGCTTGAATTTCCAAATTTGTAACCATGGGGTTTAATCTGTAAACTCTGTGTTAATACCAGTTTTGCTGTGGACATGAACATTAACAATATGATTTTTGAGTTTTTATAAAGATTTGAAGATGAACTGGTTAACACACAGATTAAATTAATTTATTGATGTATATTAAAAAGCTGTAAAGCTACTGTCCACTTTTGTACTTGTGCTCCTGGTCTTAAGTAACCAGACTGCTCTTTGAGAAGCAGTTTTACCATATGACTATTACCCAGCATTTAGGTATGTCAGAGTTTGCAGGGTACTTGGTTCCTGGTATGCATTTATTTATTTATTGAAGCTGGGTTGTCCACCTGATGGAGAAATTCTCCACTTGATATTGTTAGTTTACCACAAAACAAGCAACACATTTTACTAACAACTTTAAAAATGGACAAAAGGATGTGATGGACGATAAGTTTATCTGGTGATTTATGCAAAGTTAATTTCCAAGTGATTGACAAAGGCAAATCATGTACAGTTGTGTAATAGCTCCCACAGCATTTCAGTGAATCCTGGTTCACTGAAGCTTGAACTAGACAAAACAAACTGGTCATAGCTGTAGCTTGACAAAACCTCAAAAAAGCATTTTTTCACTCTGGGCAAGACCCCCATCCCCAAGCATCTTAGTATACACTGACTCCGCAGTGTCACTTTTCGTAGAGCCATAGACCACCATTGTGTGGTTCTAAATAAACTAAACTGGTTGAATCTTATGAACTAGGTTGTTTACATAGCCACTGTAGTGATCATATCTTTAGAGTTATTATCAGAAGGACTACGCAGTGAGGAAAGCACAGTAAAATACAGACAGTTGATCAAGGAGTGTTCCAGTAGTGATATATTTGAAGGAAGAATGCTGGGATATATCCAAGTTTGAATGATTGGAAATAAGGTGGATTGAGGTGATATGTATTTGTCATAACATTAATTGAATGGTTGTATGAACAGAGTGCGTGCATAACAGAGTCTTTACATAGGATAGGGCCTATGGCGATGTAGTTAATACCTCCACAGCCTCAGCAATGGTTTATGGTTGGCTAATAATCCTGAACTCAGAAAATATTTTGTTAGCAAGATTTTTCACAACTCATATGCAAAGTCTTATCTTTGAAATCTTAATTGTACAGTTGTCTCTGTCCATCATTAGGTAATATTTCCATACTCCAGCCATCAAGGTATAGAAGAAGGCATTTTCACAGGCAGTTCAAATGCAAAAGAAAGAAGGCTGTGCATGATGTAGACCATTTATAGGATCCAACCAGTTCACTTTATTCACCACCACACAATGGGGCTTCTCTACACAATGGCAAATGTTGGTGTGCAAGTGTTTTGTCTTATAGGTTCATAGGTGTGTACTAGGCTAATGGCCCTGGATCCTTTACAAGCCTAGCCCATAGGATTACCCTGGCATTGTGCCACCCAACCTTAGTCCCTAGTGCCTCTGTCAAGTAGAGCCACTGGAGTGATCCCAGGGGTGAATTTTCTATTCCCCATCCATGTTGGTTTATATTTCTTTAATTTTGTTAGATAGGTTAATTGCAAACAATGTTATTGGTGGGTTTAAATTGTAAGATCTGTATGTAACAGGGACTTTGTTTTCATTTAATGGTTCTGAAGAAGCCTGACATCTTGTTAGGAGAAAGCGCTTAACTTTGAATTTTGTCTTTTGTGCAATATCGTGTTATTGTGGTTCCTGTGTTACCAGTGGATTACATTCTGTGGGGCTGAGTCGAATGGACTGCACAGTTTAATAAACTATTCAGCCTTTTAGCCGTGGAGCCTTTTTTCTTATAAGTCTATTCCATAGCATGGGCAGTCTCTGGGTTATGAACCTGTCCCTCCAGCATGTTCTGTTGATTGTGGTAGTGGGTTTGAGGTCTCTGGAGCGTGTGGTGTTGAGGGATTGTGATTTCTTTAGATGTAGCATTTCTAACAGAGCTGGGTCAGACATGGCTTTGTAAGTCAAGCAGAGATCGCCTCTAAGTAGGCGATATGAGACAGAGAATAGTTGGAGTTTTTTGAGTCTGTCCATATAGGACAAGTGTTTAAGGCCTAGGATCCTCTTTGTGATGTACTTTTGTGGCCTCTCCAGTTGGTGCAGGTGTCTAGTGAGGTACATGCCAAATGGGGCGTTGTACTCGATGATTGGCCTAATGAGGGAAGAGTAGAGGGAGACAATGACCTCTTTCTTCCTGGATGCAAAACCCTTAGTAATGAGATGTGCCACATAGAAGGACTTTCTGACCACAGTGGCAGTTTGGTGGTAAAAAGAGAGGTTGTTGTCAACCTGTGTTCCCAGATCTCTTATAATGCCTTCTGTGTTCAGTGGATTACCATCAATGTGGTAATTCACGGGAACTGGGTTTTTCCTCAAAGGGGATAAAGACACATTTTTTGGCATTGAGCTTAAGGCCATGGTTCTGACATCAGTCATTGGTCTCATTGAGGCCTATCTGTAGGATGTCAGCATTACTTGGGGAGTTAATAATAGCTCCCAACTTGCAATCATCTGCGAACTTTGTCATCCAGAGTCCCTTCGTGTTGGCCTGGACTTCAGAGAAGTAGATACCAAACAGGAGAGGACCCGGGACTGAACCCTGTGGGACTCAACTCGTAACTGGTCGGCAGTCTGACTTGGAGTCAGCTACTTTCACACTGTGGGTGCTATCTGTGAACCAGTTTGTAACCCACCTAGTGATATAGGGGTTGATGTGTAGCTTAGTAAACAAGATGGTGCCCAAATCAGAGTTGTGGAAGAAAATAATCTAGATGTCATTTAAAGTTTTGTGTTGAGAGTCAGGAAGGGTTTGCATCATATACTAACAGTCCTATTTTATTGTATTACTCTGGCTGCGGTATGTAGTTGTATGTAATAACTGAAACGTTTTTCCACAGATTGGACCAGCTTCTTCTTCTTTCGGCTTTTCCCGGTTAGGGGTCGCCACAGTAGATCACTTGTCCGCTCATGATTGGCAGTGGAGTTTTACAGTGTTGAGTTGCCAGCCCGGCGCTCAACCTTCCACAGAAGGCACACACACGCACACACTCACACCTAGGGCCAATTTAGAGTGTCCAATCCACCTACAGCATGTCTTGGGATGTTGGAGGAAACCGGAGCACCCGAAGGAAACCCACACGGCCACAGGGAGGACATGCAGACTCTGCACAGAAGACACCCCAGCCGAGGATCGAACCGGAGAGTCACTTGCTGTGGCTCTCCGGTTCGATCCTCGGCTGGGGTGTCTTCTGTGCGGATCGAACCGGAGAGCCACTTGCTGTGAGGCGGCAATGCTAACCGCTGCACCACCATGGCTGCCCACAGATTGGACCAGATCTGTTGGAAAAAAGTTTAATGAGAACTGATACATAGTTTGGGTTATTAGCAGCTGATGAATACAGCAGTACATTTGATTTTACATTTTATGACAACTCCCAAGACTTTCAACTAATCATATTGTTTTCAAAATTCTGCCTGAAGTTTTTGTCCTGGTCAAGAAGAAGAGACCAGACAGTCTGGGTCATCTGCTACTGAACCCAATGGTGTGTGACACAGTGTAGTCTTCACTCCCACAATTTTAGCATCTATACAACATTTATGGTCGCCTTTTTGCTGAGAGCATCCACAGTTTGGTTTTCAGTGGGTGGAGGGTTGTTCTTCCCATGCATTTGTTTTATATAGGTATATCATGTAATAAGTGTGTTCACAAACTTTTTTTCTGTTAGACATGTGTGAACTGGGGAGCGTGAATTGAGGATAAACTTGTTCCCCCAACATCAAAAGTGATTACTTAGACTAAACTTGCTCGTATTTCATGATGTGTTTCTTCTTAATTATTGTTTTTGTGCTATGTAATCTGTATTATAAAATTAATGAAATATAACTGAGACAGGCCTGGAGCTGTTAGTACGAGAGAAAAAGATGCATTTGGTCTCTGTTGCTGTCTTCCATCAAGTAGGCATTTTCAAATTCCTAGGACATTTGTAAGTTGAGGATGTTTTGTTGACAGAGCCTAGTATTTTGGAAAATATTTAGCAATGGAAAAGCAAATTATTAATTATAATTTGGACTTTATGTTAGACTTGATGTCCTGGAATGTCAACTAGAAAGAATGTAGGGAGAAGAAGGGGTGGGGGAGACAAGGATAAGAAAACAACCAATACTCGTATTTTCTTTGTCCTTTGACATGGCTGTGAACAGTTCAGCTGTAGTATGCCTCAGTGTGTCAGAGGTTATGATGCTTTAATGCATATGCCAGTCTGATGCCAGTTACTACACTGCATACCCTTGATAATGAGTCTGTGTCTACTCTGGAGTTCCAAAGGTTTCATTGTTGCTAGGCTTACGGCCTTTGCTGAGTCATATTGGAGGGAGGGGATTTTCAATGCCCTGCCGACAAGAAGAAGCTCTACTCAGCATGATACAAATCAGGGGCTGACCATCTCTTTACGTGTACAATACAGCCTCAAGGCTTTTGTTATTACCACACCTGTCGCAGAGTCCAGCTTCTTGGAGGAGGTGGGGTTTGAACATTAAGACAGGACAGTTTACAGCATAATGCATCACAGGTTACTGACCATCTCTGCATACATACAACTGGGAAATCTTTCCTCTGGCTACCAGTGTAAAGAACTGCAGCCCAGACTTTTAATTAATTGTTACATGGATTACTAGTGCAGGAAAGACCTTCATTGCTCTTAAATTACTATTTAGATGGTTTTTGCCACCTTCAAAAATGTATTTTGTAAAAGTAACACATTTAAATGGACGAGAATATGCAAGAACAAGTAAATACATTTTTGGTACACTTTGTTCAGCTTTTGTCTTTTTCAGTTCTGTTTGGGGTTGGGGGTAGTTTCATAGACATTTAGTGGGTGGGCAGTAGGTTGGGAGTTTATAGAGGACTCAGTAGCTGTCAGGCTTTCCTTTGCACATAAAGAAGTTCTCAGAGGTGAGGACAAAAGAATTAAGCAGCGTTATCCTTCTTCCTAAGGGATCCTTAGGCCTTTTGCCAGTTGCTGATGTGTAACTCTTCTAAGCTCTTTAAATCTGTCATTGTTAGTAAAAGAAGGAGGAGGTTAAAACTGGGGTTTCCTCTTGCTTTAGCCAATTAGCTTAAAAAAAGACCATGCAGTCAGACTATGTGACTGAAACTACACTTTGTTTATAGCCATCTCATTTCTTTCTTTGAATAAAACTGAGTAAATGTGCCCTCATCTACCTCCTGCTGCTGCGTGATCTAATTAAAATTGAAGAAAACATTAACGTTGTATTCTGGAGTATCTGTGGTTAATAATTATGATAATCTGTATGTTTCCTACAGGTGTGTGTGTGTGTGTGTGTGTGTGTGTGTGTGTGTGTGTGTGTGTGTGTGTGTGTGTGTGTTACACACGTCTAATTGCCTCTCGCCATGAAAAATATATCTTTAGCACAGTTCCTTCTGTTTTATATTCTTTTAAGTACAAATTAAAAAAAGGTTTAGAAAATGTTCCTTTATTAAACCATTAAGTTTGATTTGTATATTGAAGTTAAATTTTCTCCACATTGACATGTCTGCACATTGTAAATCCTATTAGATGTTTTCCACTGTTTATAGCATCAGTCAGCATTTGTTAAAAGAAACACCTGAAACTACAGCAGATAACAGTGCATCACTGTGACTGTATCATGTGCAGATCCTCACATCTGTGATGGTTTTGAGCGGTACGGTAAGGCATAGATACAGTAACAATATGCAGGTCATTATCATTCCTTCTTGCTAGGTAGGGGTGAGATACTATCTGGAGTTAAGGGTCCTTTCCTGGAGTCTTTGATACACATTAGAGGTAAAAACAAGTAAAAATCAGCGGAGGCAGTAAGCAACAGTAGTTATTCAGGGCCTGCTGTGCTGACCTTAGCTCATCTTAAGTACTATCCGCATGCAGTTGCTTGAGAATAGAGAGGTAGAAAAACATTTCACAGGCGTGAAGAATAGAGAGGTAGAAAAACATTTCACAGGCGTGAAAGAAACAAACAAATCCAACTCAGACTAACTAACTAACTAAATATATTCAGTAGAGATTGTGAGGCGAGTGAGCACCCTTTGGACAATGATGTTTCCTGCAGTTTGTCCATAATCATTATTCTTATGTCCTTCTTCCTGTGTCTGTCCTTTTATAAACTCTCCTGTGATTTTATGTAACCTGTAGTGGTAATTAATAATGCATTGATAGGCACCAACATAATGGCACACAGTCACTGAATTTCTGCAGTATTAACTTTATCCATTTATTACCTTTGTTGCTTGTCACTTTGTGATTGACTACTGTGTAATTTCAACCCCATGAACTGAAGTGCTGTCAAGTGACAAGATGTCAAGACACAGAAATATTTTGTACTAAGCAGTAGCCATGTAGAAATTATTTACCAGTTCATTTTATTGGGGTCTGCCAGTTTTGCCATGATAGACAAAACATTGCTAGACTGAATGCCTGAGGGCTGAAATCTGGTAATGCTGCTTATTTTGTCTAGGCTTTATATAACTGCTGTAGCCTGTAAGTTTTTTTGTAAGTTTCATACTGAAACTTGTCTTTTTTTTTTTATTTTTCCTGAGTGAGAAAAAAAAGGAGTGTTCACTGAAAAAGTGTGTGTGTGTGCGTGTGTGTGTGTGTGTGTGTGTGTGTGTGTGTGTGTGTGTGTGTGTAAACACGCGCGCACTACACCTCCCCCATTTGCACAGTGGAAACTTGTCATTTTGATGAGATTCCTGGCATTTATGCCGAAGAACACTGCAGAATGTCATAAAAATGCTACTTTTTTTTGCTGCCAATGTACCTTTTGCACAGATAATATATATCTCACTGCTTTGCATGGTATTGGGGGTGTCTCAACTCCAGCTATTTAACGTATGACTGGCAAGTTAGAATTTACTGTGGTTTTAAAACTACATCACTGATACAAATATACATTTTTTCACTAACAATTCATCCCCTGTTGACATGTCTGAAAGTGTGTCTTATTTTTTCACCTTAGATAGGAATAATCTATTTTATAATTGTTTGTGTGTGTTATTGTGCAGCTGTTAAATTTCTGTAATTCATTCATCCATTTCCCTGTACCTTATTGATCTTACTTAGGCTCATGGAGGAGATAGTTCTAGTCCTGGCGCATAATTGGTGTATAGCAACAAAATGATCTTGAGACACACACACACACACACACACACACACAGTCTGTGGGTAGTTTGGATGACCCTGCTCACCTACACTGTTTCTTTAGGTTGTGGGAGAAAGTTAGCTCACCGGATGAAACTCCACTTTGACACAGGGAGGACATATAGGCTCTGTCCAGGAACTGAACTAGAGAACCAAGATGTGTTAAATTTCAGTACTAGGGAGGCACACTTTAGGCATAAGATAACACAATTATTATATTATTAATATTGTTGTTATTATTATATGACTGAGTGAGCAGTTAACTAAATGCTTTAGCTGTGCAGCACTAAAGAAGGTCTCATCTACGAGGTGGACGTAGCTAGATATTGACTTTGAAGAATAATAGCTTTTCTTATTTTTTTCTGTTTATTTTTGGTGCGCTTCCTGTTATCTGCCATTTGCCATATCCTGATGTTGTCTCTGTAAGTAACCAAGACAGCATTTGTAGTATTGATTTCAGAACTGCATCATTGCTGTTATTTATGTTACTGGAAGTTTTCTTTGCACCTGCTTAAGAGGGAGTGGAATTACAGGTCTGGTTCCTGGTACTGAGCCAGAAAAAAACAGTCTTTATTCCCAAATACCTTCTTTGGTAGCAGTTATGTGTTTTACTAATAAGGAAAGTACTGTCTGGAATGGTCAACTGTCATGCTGCTGTCCTGGATTTCTGTTACCTGCTTTGAAGTATCGAAGCTAAGCTTACTGATGACTTAATAAACACACGTTACACCATTTCACTTGACCACTGAACTTCAAGTACAGAAGGATGTGGCATCGGGGGTACCTGCATTCCAGCTATTTAACTTACACGGTGAATACTAGGCTATCTGCCCAGAAGGGCCATTTTAAGCTTAGCCAATAACTTGAGGTCAGAATCAAACTCTGTACCTTGTGTTTATGAAGTGAAGAACCATTTTGACAAACCCACCCCTTTAAAAAACTTTTCCTTTGACTGGAAGTTGACACAGCACATCTGTTTAGGAAGTTGTATGTACTTGATATTGTAAGCCACACACATAAGTTCACCACTTTGAGATTTGAACCTCCTGCCTATCAGGATTACACAATATAGAGAAGACAATATTAGCCACAGACTCCATAGCGAAGTCTATACTACCTCAGAAGAAAGGAGAAATGCATTTATTTCCTTTTTCTGCAGTTTGGTGCAACCTCAGTAGAAGTATCAATTACATTTGTTAAATACTTTGCACTGGTCTACCAGGCAGTGATAAAATTGTCCCTGATAGATCAGGCATCATATGTTTGATTTTGTTATGGTGAAGTACATACATTATAGTTTAGAGCACAGTTTCTCGATGTTACATTGTTTCACCTTCCTGGGCCCTTCAAACTGCAAAGCATGTTTTATATATATATATATATATATATATATATATATATATATATATATATATGTGCGTGTGTGTATACATGTGTAGGTATATATATATATATATATATATATATATATATATATATATATTTATTTATATATATATATATATATATTTTTTTTTTTTAATGGTTCTTTTTATATATGTATTATACAGTTATTTTATTTATTCAAATGTGAAATGTAAGCCAATGTAACTACTGTCTGTTTATTTTAACTGTGGAGCTTTTCTCCCCGGGCCTCCGCTGAAAATGGACCTACGTCCAGTCGGACACTCCCGATCAACAAATATAAATAAATAAATAAATAACTCAAACAAGAATTTTGCATTATGAAACCTGAAGCAGTTCAAGGCTAAACTGAGTAGTGATCAGACTGTGTTGCCGGAGTGTGGAGTGATGTTACCGTACGTGGGTATATTCAAGTACCGGTCCTGACTGTTAATTTGGATGGTTATGCAGTATATTATCATTGCAAATATGGGTAAGAGAATGTTAATGTGAAACTTTTAAGTAGTGTATTATACTCTTGTTGTATGTACGATGGGTGGGTGGAAGTTGCATGTGAGAGAGAGAGAGAGAGAGAGAGAGAATGTTCAGTCTGATTAACAAATAAATTCATTAAACTTTTTTTGTTACTTTTCCATGCCTTTAATAGACAATCTGCACTGCATTGCATTAGTCTATGCTGTAGGTCTTTCAGGTTCTGCTTGTGTTTGATGGATTCATGGATATTATTGGGGCACAGCACAGCAGATTGATGTAAGGCTTTTGTATTGCTTTGCGCAGCAGGGCAGCGACAGCATAGTGAAAAACAGTTGATAAATATTAGCGATCCACCATACAAACTGGCAAATGAGCTTTATGCTTCTTCACACTGTTCCTGTGAGGTATGCATTCTGATATACTACACAGACCATATTCCCCTTTCATAATAAAGGACTGAGGAGCATCTGTAACCTCCTGATTTGGCATGCACCTTGGTGGTTCTTTGGACTTTGTCCAGTAGCTTGTGTGCAAGTTTCATTGGTGAATAATGATTCTTTCAAGGGGCCAGATACGCCTTCGAGCTTTTTTGTCTGAAAATCTGTTTCCTATAATTCTTAATGTTGCACTACTGTTTGCCTGTTCTGTGATGCATATGGCACTGAGAGGTGTCTAAGAATTTCCGGTCACTGTAACTTGGCACTTTGACAGCGATTTCTTTGGGACCTGTGTAGTGGAACAGGTGTTTTTTGATATGGACTCGTGATTTTTTTTTTGTTTTAAATTGCTAACTCCTACTGTACTCCATGTTATAGGAATGCTCTGTATATCTAATGCTCAACATAAACCCTCCCCTCAACTAAATGGGATTCTTTGTCAGTCCCACGTAAGTCTTTAGATACAAATAGTCCTGGATTCTGATTCTGTAATAGAAATCATTACAGAAGGTGAAAACTGTATTAACAGTTTGACTGTGTCATATCCGTATGTGACAGAATATTTTTACACTAATGCCATAGAGTAGCTAACAGAAATCGCTTTATTCTTCTAGTGATTGCTGAAAAACGTGGAGCTCTGACAAATGTCAATGTTAAGTATATCTTCTACCTGCGACACAGGCCTGTCTTGGCTCATCTGTTTATTTTTTATTATTTTATCATGTTACTGTTCCATCTACTTGAAGGAATGTGCTTTTAACATTTTGGTTTAATTTAAGACTATTCAGCTTTAGTTCTAAGGTTAAAGAAAAAAAAATAATTAATTGACTGCCTATTGAAATGTCGGCTCTTGAAATACAGAGTGACAAAAAGATGAAAACACAGGAGAAGAGCAAATGTTGAAAATCAGTCTTCTCCTTTAAATTACTTTTTGCGGGGGCTAAGCTCCCACACACCCGCATGTGGGAGGCAAGTCCCCCAAACCTGCTGAACTTATGTATACCAACTCCGAGATCTCCATACCTCAGATAAAAGGGAATATTCCAAGAAATGGCATCTTGGACTTATAGTATATATAGGTCCATTTTTTTAGGCCATTCAATCTCTGTATTTCGGGACTTGCTCTAGCGGTTCTTGACATTTCAAATGGTTTATTATTATTTATTTAACATTTGTTTACCCGGGAAAGTCCAAATGGGACAGAGCCCATTTTAAACAGAGGCCTGGGGAGAAACGCTTTAGACGCATGTTTTTGGAATATGGGATGAAACTGGAGCTCCTGGAGGAAAACTACACAAACACACAGAGGACATGCAGACTCCATACTGAAGGCACCCCAGCCGAGAATCGAACTGGAGAACCTCTTGCTGTGAGCTGACAAAGCTAACCCCTGTACCACTGCACTGCCCTTTACCAAATAAATTACAGCACAAATGTGTATCAGCACAGTCAGAACTTTGTCTTAATAAAATATTAAAACATAATGTTACTGTTAACTATGGCACCTTTTCACAACCACCACTTTGATAAGTTTAGCAGCTTGTATCTGCTATGCATTGCGAATGCGGTTTACAGTGTTACATTTAAGTAATTTTAGGAGACACTGACATTTACCTGTACATTTAACTAGAAATGAAGTGTGATCCTTCGCTTTCTTTTTTCACTTTCCTTCACCCTTCTGTTTTCTTTACTGCTCTTTTTTTAACGCATCATGAATAAGTATTCTGGGCACTGCTGGGCATTTTGTTAGGAGAAATTCCATTTCTTTTGCATTTGTTATTATCAGATTAGTTCTGTCAGTGCAGCCGGCGCTTGATTAATATGGTCATTTGCCAGAAGAATGTTGCTTATTTAAGGGAGAAGTGAAAACAACATTTGAGATATGTCTTGAAGTAATCTCAATGAACTCCGGCAACGACTTAAGTTGTGTCTACATTTGGAATCTGCCTGCCCCTGATGAAGTGTTCTTCATAGATCTAAACAGCATTTATGGTTATCTGATACATATTTTGTCTTTACTGAAGGTGACAAATGAATGTTGAGTCTTTGCTGTGCACTGCTCTCTGCCATTCTCACATTATATTGTAGTTTAAAATGAGCTATTGCTGACCAGCTGTTCGTGCATATGAGCATGCTTGCTGTCTGTCTCTCTGTCTCACAGATGTATGCACACACATATAAATACATACATGCATAGATGCGCTACACACCTGCAAGAGCATACACACACACTTGATGAAAAATAATTTTTGGAAGAAAATTTATATCATGTCAGTTTCTTCTTTTGATCGGTGTTTTTCTATTTCTGTGCTAGTGTGCATTACTGAACAAATGTTTAGATTTTGGGGAGTAGTCAAGGCTAATGTTCTTTTATTTAGGAGTAACATGCAGGCAAAATAGTGAACTAACATATTTTTCCATCTTCACCGAAAGATACGGGAAACAGTCTGAAACTTTCAAAGATCCATTTCGTGCCTGTCTTTGTCCAGTTATTCATCATTCTGAAAACACTGTTGATGGTGATTGAGGGACACCAAACTGTACAGCAGAAACACTACAGTTTTAGAATCCACTTAGCATCTCAGACTTTGTAATGAGCTAGCAAAGTCATAATAAGATATTTTAAGACTCTGTATTTTCATTTATTTTTGTACTTATTGTATTTAAATATTCTGTTAATCCAGAATTAAATATTCAATGCCATTAATTTATTCTTCTTGCTTTGTAAAGCACTACCTTAAAATGGTATTGTTGTGCTCATTTTGAGGGGAGTGTGATGCCTAAAGGGAAGTGTTTAGTAACCAGTGTAAGCTGTTTGTACATCTGGGTAGATTCCCCAAGAATGTTCAGAAATAAGAGAGTTCCTTTGCAAGAATTGCAAAACCTAATGGCAAATGCATTCATGTCTGTGCAGTCACACATCAGTGTTGCCCTTTAAAGGGCCATAGGTCTCTGTGATCAATTCCTTCACAAACAAATGTAGATTTTTCTATCAGGTAGCGCCAGTTGTTCCACCTAGTTTGTCCATTCGGCACTTAATGGATTAGCTGCTTAGCCAAGAGCATACGTTTCTCTGCTGTACATAAGAGCTGCCTTATACCCCCTATTTGTATTCCTGAATTTTCCTGCTGTCTTTCCAAATTTTGTTTTCATACTTTGGCCTATTTTTAAGTGGTACTGTCTTGGACTTTAGGTTAATTTGAGGTATTTATGTACTTAAAATATTTGAGCTGAAACACCTGATGTTCATAAGGTTCATTTGCATGTATCTCGTGTGCCTCTAATACAAGAGGTTTGGGAGGTCACTCAGTGGAAGTTCTATCTTTGCTGGAGTTTCCATTTTTATTTTTACTGATTGTTTTTTAAGCAGTCTTCTCACTCATTGTTTTAGTTTGTCATTTAGGATATTTTTGCAGAGACCCTAATGATAGTGGACATCAGCTGGGTACAACAGCCCTGTGTTTCTAATGCTTATCAAACACTCTGCTTGTGATGTGCTGACGCGGTCACAACAAGGCCGAAATATGCATAACCACAGCTAGTGGGGTTTGGTTTTAATGGCCTGAAATTGTCCATTAAAGCGACGAAACAAGTCATGGGCATTCAGAATTGCCAGTGAGCTGAAACACCTGATGTCCATAAGGTTCATTTGCATATATCCCATGTGCCTCTGATACAAGAGGTTTGGGAGGTCACTCAGTGGAAGTTCTAGCTTTGCTGGAGTTTTCATTTTTGTTTTTACTGATTGTTTTTTAAGTGACCTTCTCACTCATTGTTTTAAAATATTATATTATGTTTTCCCTTGTTTTCTTTCATCATAACTGCACATGACTCTCAGTATGGCTTCTGGCACTGTTGGTGCATCATTCTAATTGCCCCCTGTGATTATGATTTTTCTAGAGTTTTGCATGGCACTTGTTTAATGTTGGTAGCACCTCGTTCTGTGCATTGCATTGTTCCACTTGCTGGTTTTGATGCTCGTTTTTTTCTTTGTACTACTTACTTTCCTTATTTGATCTATGTATCCTATACCCTTTCCTTATTCGTAGATGTTACTACACCCCCTTTAATTTTATGCTTCTTTCCTGTTTTTTTTTTTTCCCGCTTCCTGGATGCATTCTTTTGGCCCAGACTTTAAACTTTAGTATTTTATACATTTGCTCCACTGTTGGGATGTTTTTCCTCCAGACCTTCAGCAGTGTCACTTTAAAAAGTACTTAAAAGGACTCCTAATACGGACTCGTGGTATGTTCCAGCTTGTCACCATTCTTTTAAATGACTGAACTCCATTTACTTTCCACAGTTTTCTAACCTTTCAGTACTGTGTGATGCTTTTGTTGGTTTAATTGGCTGATATGTCATTGTCTTGACTTTTTTATTTAGCTATCTGTCATACTTTTGAAATTTTTTCATGTATTCTTCTGAACTTCCTTGGATGGCTTTCCTTTCCTCTGTTACATCACTATGTACCTTTAACAGGTAGATATCCCAGCTTTTTTTCTGTGGTTGGTGGCCTCTGCATTTTTACTGAGACACCTTTTGTTGGTTCATCTCTGGAGAATTTCAGTAGAGAATGTGTTCTTATTATTCCCATAATACATGCACATATGCTTCTTAGTTGGAGGCAAGGCATACAGTCAGAATTGAGTCCTTTGCAGTGCACATCTAATTACCAAGTGTGTAATTGTCTAAACTCTATTACAATACCTCAGTTCAAGATTGTACTGTTCCAGCTATTCCTAGATGGTAGAAACAGCATTTTTGATTAACTTTTCCTTCCTCCCTGACTGCTGCTCTGATAACCCAACAGAATTCCCAAGCCTCTGTGTTGCTGATTGCAGATGGCCTGCCTGACTTCATACAGTCTTCACAAGGCAGTTCAACAACAAGGCTTCAGAGGCTTTCAGTGGTGGGAGATTAGCAATCAGTATAAAATTACAACAAGGCATATGTGGGAGACTAGCAGTCTTAAAACTGCAAAAAGGATTCAGAGGCCTGCAGTGGCGGGAGAATAGCAGTTATTATAAGCACTACAACCACCAGGCAACAGAGGGCTGCAGTGGTGAAAAACTACCAGTCATTATAAGCACTACAACCGCCAGGCAACAGAGGGCTGCAATGGTGAAAAACTACCAGTCATTAAAGCACTACAACAAGTATTCAGAGGTCTGCAGTGATAGAAACTAGCAGTCATTATAACGACTACAACAACCAGACAGCAGGGGGCTGCAATGGTGTGAAACTACCAGTCATTGTAAGCACTAAAGCAAGGATTCAGGGGCCTGCAGTGGTGGCAGACTAGCAATCATTATAAGCATTACAACAACCAGGCAGCTGGGGTCTGCAGTGGTGGGAGACTAGCAGTCATTATTCTTCTAGACAGGCTGTGACTTCTGCAGTATTCGTCTCCAGTAGAGTTCAGATTTGTGTCTCTTGACATATTTCTCTGCAGACTGCTTTAACTTCTGTCCCTCCAAAATCTAGTGTTAAACAGAGCTGTGTAAAAAGTCTATAGATGATACCCTTCTACACTTTGCACTGTCATTTTAAATAAAGGTTGCAAATCTGTTATTTCTTCTAGGCTTATGACTGTAAAAGGCAAGTGTGAGCAAGTTGGTGGCTTCAAAAAACATAGGCAAGTGTGACCATGTGTTGCTGTAGCAACGGCTGCATGGACTTGCATCTGTATTTTGAATCCACAGACTAGCTGGCTGGTGAATTCCTGTAAAAGAAACCTAAACCAACACCAAATAAAAACAAAAACAAAAAAAAAAGAGTCTTCAAAAAAATGTGTCTGGAGTATTTGAGTAGATATTAGTTACATATACCCTGTTTGATCTTGATTTTAGGAGCAGAAGTGGGAATGCTTAATTGATGACTGTTTATTTTATTTTTGATTGGGTAGGCTGTTTTATTTTGATTGAGAGCCTTTTTAAAGTGTGTTTGTTGATGGCAAAGTGGTAGTTAAATCCACTGTTTGTATGTTGCTAATTCAGAGCAAAAGCCTAACTCCTCGTCTAATGAAAATGTGGAGGTTCTTGTAAACACCACCTGCAGTGATGAAGAGGAATAAAGCCCTGACTGTGGCCCAGGTGACCTGAGTGTGATCAGTGGATCAGGTGCACCTGGAGCTGGCAGGGGAGGATGCCCATGCCCATCTATGAAGGGACGCATGGTGAGGCAGAGCTGGACACATTGTTACCATTACCGTGGATGGATGGTGCAGTGGTGCAACAGTAGCATCGTCGCCTCATAGCAAGAGGTTCTCCGGTTCAATTCTCTGCTGGAGTGCTTTCTAAGTGGAGTCTGCATGTCCTTCCTGCATTCGTGGGGGTTTCCTCCGGGTGCTCCAGTTTCCTCCCACATTATAAAGACATGCATCTGGAGCGTTTCTCCCCGGGTCTCTGCTGAAAATTGGCTTCATTCCAAGTCGGACTTTCCCGGTTAACAAATGTTAAATAAAATAAATAAATTGCTGATGCAAATGATCAGCCTTGGGACACGAGTTGGGTGCTAAGCTACTGCTTGGTGGTGGCCCTCAGCGCTGGATTTTGAAAGTGTATAATTCTGTGGGGAGGGCATTGTGGACTTCTGTAAGGATGTAGGCTCGTGTTCCCCAGCCTAGGGCCATTACAGACACTTTCATTGCCAGGATGCCATGAAAGATCCCAAAGCATCCTCATGGCTGCCTAAGTGATGCCCTCCCCCTCTGGACAGCTGTTGCCCAGACACTGTGTGAAATTACACATGTTGGAGAATGAATATGCAGTGTCTGATTAGAGTAGACTTGATGGTCATTAGGCATGGGGCAAAAAATGTTTAGGAGAAAAATGTAAACTCTTTAATTTTTTTCTATAACATAATGTAATTTTGTGTACTGCAGGACAGATTAATGAAGAATAATAATCACTGTTTTTTTTAGCTACTTTGCCCTCAATGCAGGCCAATAGAGGTAGATAAGATTAAAGCATAAAGAAACTCCGTGTAACTTCCTTATGCATTCCTTATCAAATTAACTGTGGTATGATTCCAGTTATTCTCATTAAGGGTAATATATCATTTTTGACCATGGGCTGGGTAAGGCCAGTCTCTAACAAAATAGGCTTAAAATGGCCCTCAACGGCAGCTAGCCTAGTACTTGCCTGTGAACCTATAGAATAGCCAGCCCACTACCAGATTCTCTCTTCACCAGACATGAAGCTAAAATAAACACTGAATGTAGTTTATTAATAAAATAGGCTTTTTTCAGCAGTAAATAAATGCTGTCACATTTTTGTGAAAACTTTTTACTGATTAACCTTGACAAATATAAACTGAAGTGTACTTAAGAAATATGAATGAATATATAAACACATCTGCTGATCATGGTTTAGGAGTTTGTTATTAATTCATTCATTTTCGTTATCAATATATCCATTTTATGGTTATGGGGAGCCTATCCCAGGAGGCAATTGACAGAAGTCCTTCCTGGAAGGGGCACTAACCCATCACAAGATTTTTGTGAGCATGTAGACAGGCAGCCACACACACACACACGCACACACACACACACACACACACACGCACACGCACACACACGCGCACACACACACTTGCGCACACACACACACACACGCACACACACACACACACACACACACACACACACACACACACACACACACACACACACACACACACACTAGATACCTAGAAAACAGTTTGAACATCAGCTACATACTACATGCCTCTGGAAAGTGTGATGAAACGAGGGGACCCTTTGAAAAAAAAGCCATATAACAACAGGGAGAAAGTGCACACTCTCCACAGAAAGATTTTATTAAGAAAGTCTAATGGAGCATTGTTTCTTCAGGAAAAGTTCTAATTATTTGCTTGCATGGTAAAACATGCATAAAACTGCTGTTGCTTTTGAAGGTAGCACAGTAGTTCCTTAAATGTGATCATTTGACTGAAAAAAAATTATATCTAAGGTTAGGAATACATTTTAATGGGATTACATTAGTCAGGAATTTAATTTTCGCCAATTGCTGGTGAACTCATTGGTAATAAAAACTAAGTTTGGCAAGGGGTTCAGGTGTGGAGAGGGCATTCCCTGCCACAGAAATATTTGAGTTTTTGTATAAAGCATTTTTTTTGACCACTTGCTCAATGGGGCTCATTAAAACATGGTTGGATGCCTCATGCAGTTGCTTTTGAAACAGAGGTGGAAGTTGTGCATAACAGTAGGTAAATTATGTAAACAAGTTAAATATAAATGACTTCTTACCCCTTCTGTCATGGCTGTATGCCTTTAGCCCTTGGAAATGTTATTCTGCAAGGTGGTTTGGGCACTCTGCTCTGCATTTTTCCTTTGTTAGCTGGGGAGTCATCTGCTGGCTAATGCTCTTCGTCAGTATCCAGTCCAGCCTCTCTGTGCTGGAGGTCCTTCAACCCCTCGGTTATTGATATAACGTTTTAGTTTCTGAACAGGTGGAAAGGTGAGAGGGGTGCATCCAAGCTGCAGTGCCACTCCCACTTCATCACATTTTTGTTTTGTGATGTAATACCTGAACTCACCTAATGTACTGGGACATGTGGCATAAGTGGGCTTACAGTGGCATTGTGAAGAAACCATCAGAAGGTGACACACTCTCTTTTATCGGCCTACCATTATTTCCAGCTACTGCCTTTGTTAGATG